>NC_056761.1:21155000-21455000 GCF_018687715.1 Carya illinoinensis | reverse complement strand
CTTCAAAATCAGTTACCCGAATATCAAGAACTGAAGACAAAATCTCTACTTGCTGCGAACTCTCTACAAGGAGCCTTCTCATCCCACAAAGCAACGATTCCAATACTGACGGCTCGGCTTCATCTTCCAAGTGCGACTTCCGGCTCAAAGCATCAGCAACTATATTTGCCTTCCCCGGATGGTACTTGATCTCACACTGATAGTCACTGATTAGCTCCAGCCATCGCCTCTGCCTCATATTCAGATTTTTCTGGGAAAACAAATGCTTCAAACTCTTGTGATCAGTAAATACCTCGCAAGCTTCCCCATACAAGAAGTGCTGCCAGATCTTAAGGCCAATTCTAGATCATGCGTCGGATAATTCTTCTCGTGGTCCTTTAGCTGACGAGATGCATAGGCTACAACCCGTCCTTCCTGCATAAGGACACAACCCAAACCAAACTTAGACGCATCACTGAAAACTACGAATGGCTTATGCGGTTCTGGGAGTGCTAACACTGGTGTCGTTGTCAACCTGTTCTTTAATTCCTGGAAGCTTCTCTCACATTTCTCTGATCAAACAAATTCTGTATTCTTCCGAGTCAAAGCTGTGAGAGGTCCGGATAGGCGAGCAAAACCCTCTACAAATCTTCGGTAGTATCCGGCGAGCCCCAAGAAACTCCTGATCTCACGTACTATAGTCGGGCGCTGCCATGACAAAATGGCTTCTACCTTACTAGGATCAACTGCCACTCCGCCCCGAGAAATTACATGCCCAAGAAATTTAACTTCTTCCAACCAGAATTCACACTTACTGAGCTTGGCGTATAGCTGGTGTTCTCTCAATCTCTCAAGTACCAGACTAAGATGATACACATGCTCTTCAACATCTCGGGAATAAATCAGTATATCATCAATAAATACTACCACAAAGGAATCCAGGTAAGGTTGAAACACTCTATTCATTAAATCCATGAAAGCAGCAGGGGCATTAGCTAACCCAAACGGCATCACCTTAAATTCATAATGCCCATACCTCGACCTGAAAGCAGTTTTAGGCACATCTTGGTCTCTGATTCTCAGCTGGTAGTATCCCGACCTCAGATCAATCTTAGAGAACACGGCTGCTCCTTGAAGCTGGTCAAAGAAATCATCAATCCGCGGGAGAGGGTATTTATTTTTGATGGTCACCTTGTTCAATTCCCGATAGTCAATGCACATACGGAGGGTTCCATCTTTCTTCTTAACAAATAAAACTGGTGCACCCCACGGCGACGTACTAGGCTCAATAAATCCCTTCTCTACCAGTTCTTGCAACTGAGTCTTCAACTCTTTCAATTCAGCCGGTGCCATGCGATAAGGAGCTTTATGCACAGGAGCCGCTCCAGGTTCCAAGTCTATAACAAACTCCATCTCCCGAACAGGGGGTAGTCCGGGCAAGTCATCCACAAACACATCGGGAAACTCTTCCACAACTGGAATGTCTGCCAAAGATTTCTTCTCAGACGGCGTGGACACCATCTGCACCAAGAATGCATCCGCTCCCCATGCAATCTCTCGTCTTGCCTGAATCGCCGATATAATTATCGGTTTTTCTTTTAATCTACTCCCCACAAATTCCAGACAATCACCATCTGGAAGCTGGAAGCTAATTATCCGACTTCTACAATTAATACTCGCAGAATATCGGTATAGCCAATCCATCCCGAGGATGATATCAAAACCCAACAGCTTGAACACCACCAAATCAGCATCCAAGAATCTTCCCTCAAAATTTAACGGGCATCCCAAAGCAACCTTGGAACACCACACCATCTCACCATCGGGTAGAGCCACTACCATAGCCTTCGGCAACGGTTCCGTGACCAAGTTACACACCCGAGCAAACGTGGAAGACACAAACGATCGTGAAGCACCAGAATCAAACAAAGTACAAGCATAAAACTCATACAAACGGACTCTTCCTGAACCAAACACACAACCCATGAAATCCAAAAAAACAACGAAGAAACCAAATGCACCAAAAATTAAATCCAACTTAAAAATTAAATTAATCCATACCTGTGATTACTCCAGCATCATGGGTCGCTGGTGCCTCATCATCCATCTCTCCGGGTGTGACAGCATAAACCCGGGCTTGCACTGCTTGTCTCGGGTTGGTTCTTCCACCGTGTCTACCTCCACGGCTTCCTTGAACTCTGACGGGGCAATCCCGAGCAATATGTCCCACTTGGCCGCACCGGTAACACTGGGGTCCGCTACTCGTCCGACACTCGCCCTCATGAGCTCTATTACAAGCTCCACAAACAGGCACACGTCCTCCCATGCGAACACTTGAGGATGCTTGAGGTCGAGTTCCGGTCCGCTGAACGAATTTCTGGGGCAAACCCGAGCTGCTTCCTTCACCAGAGAAACTCCGCCTCTTATGCCCTGGAGGGGAGCCCATACTCAGATTATTTTCCCGCTCTACAAGGGTGGCCACATCCACTAACTCCTGAAAAGGGGATATCCAATGGCTGACCACCATACGGCGTATGTCATGACGCAGCCCCTCCTGGAAACGATCTGCTCGCATCTCCTCGGTGGCGACAAGGTAAGGAGCAAACCGCTCAAGCTCTATGAACCTCCGGGCGTACTGTTCCACTGTCGCGCCCCCTTGGACCAGATTGGAGAACTCTCTTGCCTTTTGCTTCCTTACCGATGCGGGAAAGAAGCGGTCATTGAACTCCTTCTTGAAACGCTGCCAGGTCACCGCAGCGAAAGATCCCAGTTCAGATTCCAACAAGACCCTCTTGGTATCCCACCAATCAGAAGCGGTACCTTGCAAGAGATAGCTGGCGTAGAGTACTTGCTGTGCCTCGGTGCATCCACACACCTCAAAAGTTTTCTCCAGATCTTTGATCCATTTTCCAGCCTGAAGTGGATCCTCATTTCCAGTGAAGTGTGGAGTCCTATGCGCCAGGAAGCGCTCATAGGTGCATCCGGCTTGCACCATGCTACTGGACCCTCCTGGATACATCCAAGGCCCTCCCTGATATGGCCAAGGACCTCCTGGTTGTGGCCAATACCCTCCTTGTTGCGGACAAGGCTCTCCTGACGGTGGATAAGGTCCTCCTGATGGTGGCCAAGGACCCCCTTGTGGTGGCCAAGGCCCTGCCTGTTGAGACCTCGCACTCTGTTGCATAAACTCCGTCGTCATCTGCCGAATTGCTTCGGCTATGGAGTCATCCTTGGAGGTATTGTCCCGTGGCTCCTGAGTATTTTTCCTTGGTCTCCCCATAATCCTGCCACAACACCACTCTTGACCCTCCTTTAAGAAAACAAATAAAACCATCATAAAGAAAACAAAACAAAAAACAACACTACACGGCAAGAAACAAAAGAAACCAACATGCAAAAACATAACTAAATAAATAAAAACAAGCAAACAAGCTCACACAAATAAAACAAATAAAACAACTATACTTAACATAAATTTTAAAACACAACTTAAAAAAACATTCTGGTACTACCTACGGGACACGTGGTTTTACCCAGAGCCAAACCGCTCTGATACCACCTGTGACGCCCCCAAATCCCCACGCCCGAACACGGGGAAATCGAGACGTCCGGATGGTGACAACCCAGGTCACCATCCTATCGACGGGTGCCAAGTGTGTGCAAAGGCAACAAATGTGCACGAAAGAACACACAGCGGATAACGAAAGTCATAACTAAGTACCAGAATTTTTCTTAACGTAATACAAGTTGTTTAAAACGTACATAGATAAAATATTACAAAACACAAATACAGTTTTAAACAAATATAAAACATAGCATCGGCGGCCCGGCGGAGCCGCATCCTCAGGCTCAGCCTCCTCCTCTTCGTCCTCTAACTCTGCACCAAAAGCTACGGAACCAAGAATGGTACCGCAGGTAAGTACAACCCAAACACTACCAGATAAAAACACATAAAAGTCAAACAAGATGCATGAAACATGCCCAATGCACAAAGCCCATAAAACACAAGTTTTCCACGCACGCCAAAAACCCATTTGGCCCAAAAACACACAACCTTTCTAACTAACACGCCAAAAGTCACATTTGGCCCAATATCTCACCAAAAGTCCCATTTGGCCTCTCAAACCATTATCCAATTTTAACCGCGTGCACCATGACCTCCCCTAGGGGTCATCCGCACACCCTGTCCAGTGCCACACCGTAGAGTAGCACCACGCGTGTGACACCTAACAAGCGATGCCCAGTTCCGCGCCCCGCGCGTGCATAGCCAAACATCCTCTAGCCCTCACCAGCGAAGGGCCACAGAGTCGGTGCGTAGGGCGATGCCCGGTTCCGCGCCCGGCGCGTTCGTAGCCAAGCAACCCCTAGCCCCCGCTCCCGTTGTCTAGCGACAACTCAGGGGACATCACTCAGTTTATTCCGCTCTCGAGTGACCAGAGGAGCTCCACCGGGATAATACCCCATCCCGGCTTGGGGTCGTGATACACACGCACCCGTAAAACCACTCACGCCAATACACAGGCTTTTCACACAATTCCACAAACACACGTGCATGCACCATGCAATGCCATAACAATGCATAAAAAAATAATCAAACAACATAAAAGAATTAAACAGACAACTCCGTCCTCCATCCATCCGACCCCCGAAACTCCTCGGACTCAGTCCGGAATCAACAACCAACAACAATAAATAAATTGAATGAGCGATATATATTTAAATCTGAAAATAGGGTTTGGAAAATACTTACAGCGCTATACGGTAATTTTAGAAAACAAGCGGCGTTGCAAACGGCGGCGGAAAAGCAACGTCACAGTGAAAATTCACTGCGGCCGTGGGTTTGAAAAATCCACTTTTGAACGGGGACAAACTAGGACACGAAATTGATAGGGAATGGTCTAGGGATGGTTGTGAAGCTATTGGAAGTGATGAACGGCTGTGGGTGGCGGCGGAATCGCCAGAAATGGCCGGAAAGTGCAAATCGGAAACTAAGCTCGTAGGAGCTGTTCCGGTGGTCGTTGGAGGCCGGAAATGGGTGGGTTAGGACGGCAAGGAGTCGGTGATGAAGTGGTGAAGAAATGGTAGCCGGACGTGGAGCGACGGCGGCGGATCGGAGCAAAATCCGTGCGGCTTTGTTGGGTGTTTTCCGGCCAAACGGCCGACCGGTTGGGGGTGGCCTTCGGAGGGGTGGTGCGCCGGAGGGAGGGGAAGAGTTTGGGACCAGTGGCGAGCTGAATGGTGGCCGTACGGCGGTGGGCCGGTAGAGAGAAGGCTTCGGCCGTGAGGGAGAGAGAAGAGAGAGAGAGCCGATCGGGGGGGGTTCGGACGCGGGGAGAGAGAAAAGAAAAAAGAAAAAGAAGAAAAAAAGAAAAAGAAAGGAAAAAGAAAAGAAGAAGGAAAAAGAAAAAAGGAAAAAAGGAAAAAGAGAAAAGGAAAAAGATGTGAAAAGAAATGAGGTCCAATCCTCACTCCGGGAAAACGAAACAAACCGCCGAAAAAGATAAAAAAAAAAACCACAAAACAACTAAAAGAAATAAAACAAAACAAATAAATTAAAAACTAATTTTAAAATGCAAATAAATTTAAAATAAATAACTAATATATTAATTAAAATAAAACAACCATTTCAGCGAAAATACACTCAAAAACGGGTCATCACAAAGTGCAAGAAAGATAAGCTGGCTGCCCAGCGTCTAAAACAAAAGAAAGAAAACAAAATAAAACTCAAAGTTATGAACTAATCTGCTGCTGCCGCTAGCTTCTAAACAAAAAGAAAATAAGTAAAAAAAAACTGCCTTTAGAGTTGCTGCCTCCTGCTAAATAAATACTCATCTCCTGCTGTCCAGCTTAAAAGAAAGAAAGAAGGAAATAAAATCTGCTGCTGCTGCTTTCGGTCTAGCTGTCTTCCATGATCCCATGTGTTCTCCTGCTGCCCCAGATGCTAAAGGCTACCACCGAACGAGAAAGAAAGAATTAAATCTCTGCTGTCTCCCATTCTTCTCCTGCAACGTGCTGCATATGTGCATGTGTGCATGTTGGTCTGCATGTGCATTGTGTTCTGCATGAGTGATGTCCGAGTGCTTTGCTGGTTTTGCACTTTTCTACATGTGTGAGTCTTCTTCTCTTGCTGTAGTAGCTGCTGCACATGTGAGTTTTCTGCTTCAGCTGTCCAAAGGTCTGCATGTGTGAGCTGCTGTGGGTCCAGCTGTGTGCTGTTCCAATGCAAAAGAGATTAACAGACAAATATTGCACACAAATCTTGCAGGCACCAGCTGGTATGAACTCGTTGACAGCTTCAAATATTAACTGGCTCTTAGATTCTTTAATGCAGTAAACTAATGGAAACAAATCTGTTGAGGGAAAAATGAGCGTATTGGCATATTCTTGTGAAAACCTGTGTAAAATAGTATTGTAACAAGTGTTGTTGCGGAAAGGCTTGAAAATTGGTCAAAGAAGTCAACTTCGCTCGAGCCTCGCTCGATGGAGCGCTCGAGCAAACTTGGGCAGATTGCACCGCTCGACCTTCGCTCAACATACAGCTCGAGCGAACTCAGGCAGATTCAACCGCTCGACCCTCGCTCGATATACAGCTCGAGCGAACTCAGGCAGATTCAACCGCTCGACCCTTGCTCGACACTGAGCTTGAGCGAACCCAGGCAGAGTGAGTCGCACAACCCTCGCTCGACACTGAGCTTGAGCGAACTCAGGCAGAGTCGATCGCTCGATACTCGCTCGATAGGTCGCTCGAGCGAACTTTGGCAGATTGTTTCGCTCGACCTTCGCTCGACACTTCGCTTGAGCCAATGTTCCAGATCACTAGGGTTTTGAACGCCTCATTTGATGGAAACTATAAATAGAACAGGTTAACTTCTGTTCTTGGTGTGGAGAATCTGAGCAAAAACCCTAAGGGCCTCCAAGAACTTCTTAGAGCAAACTCTCCCCCATTTGTTTGATTCTCTCTTGGATAAACATTTCTCCACCACAACACATTCAAAATCAACTGTTACTTGAGTCCATTGAAGTGGACATTTTTGTTGGCCGGAAGAGTCCGGAGCTGCCATTGATGCAGAGATCGAGAGGTTCTCGTGGGAAGCTATAGGAAGGTCGGAGTTCTGACACTACATGCGTGTAGAGATCGAGTGGGTCACTCGTGGTGTTGCAAGCCAAGTTTAGCTACTACAAAGGTTTTGTGAGTGTCTCTAAATTGGTTGTAACAAACTAAAGTTTCTATAGTGGATTTGAGGTGGTGTCTTACACCCGGAGTGGTTTTAGATTTTGAAGATGTTCTTCAAATGAGTTTCCACTCCGTGAACAAAATCATGTGTTGATTTTTTGTGTTATTTGATTCATTTATTAACTGCTTGTTTGATTAATTTACAAAAGGCCATAAAAATTAGATTACACCTATTCACCCCCCCTCTAGGTGTAGTATTGTGTAGAACCACTGCTTTTTCAATTGGTATCAGTGAGGGTTCACTCCGCTAGGATTTAGTTCCTGAGTGTGATCCTGCTGTAGTGGTTTAAATGGATAGGTCTCAATCACTCATATCTCCACCATTTTTTGATGGAAGTAACTATTCGTATTGGAAGGTTCGAATGAGAGCTTTCCTTAAGTCTGTGGATGAACGAGTGTGGGCTTCCGTAACAAAGGGATGGAAACAACCGGTTGCATTCATTGAGGGAGTCGAAACCCCCAAGGGTGTGGAAAATTACTCTAGGGATGAAGTCAACGAGTGTAGTTGGAATAGCAGAGGCCTGAATGCGATATTCATGGCCGTGTCCGAGGAGGAGTTCAAGAGAATCTCCATGTGTGAAAATTGCAAAGAGGCATGGGACATTCTTGAGGTTACCCATGAAGGTACCAAGGCTGTAAAGAATTCTAAACTTCAAATGCTAACCACCAACTTTGAAGAACTTAGGATGAAGGATGATGAAACTTTTGATGGCTTCTATAGCAAACTTAATGATATTGTCAATTCTCGTTTTAATTTAGGGGATAGAATTCCTGAGGACAGAATTGTGAGAAAAGTCCTTAGATCTCTTCCTGAGAGGTTTCGTCCCAAAGTCACTGCTATAGAAGAAAGTAAAGACTTGGACAACATGAGAATTGAAGAGTTGGTGGGTTCCTTACAAACCTATGAACATACTCTTCCTATGGATAAGAAAAACAAGTCCATAGCCCTCAATGCTATTAGAGAGGAGTCTGGTGAATCTTCTGACGAACTTGCCATGAGTGACAAGGAGATAGCATTTTATGCTAAAAAAATTCAGGAAGATGTTTGCCCAGAAAAACCCAAGACAGGAGAAGAGAAGGTTCAAGGGTTTCAATGGAGGTTCTAGTTCAGAAAACCGAGAAGGGAGGTATAAACGAGAAACTAGATCTGTCAATGACAATATTCAGTGCCATGAGTGTCATGGTTTTGGTCACATTCGACTTGAGTGTGAGAATTACAAAAAGGCCAAAGAGAAAGCTAATACTGCTTCCTTGACTGATAGTGAGTCTGAGTCAAGTGACTCACAAGAGAGATCTCCCAGGAAGAAAAATCACAACTACATGGCTTTCACTTCCTTTGTTGCAGGAAAAAGTCATACCAGTGAATCTGTGGTTGAAATTGAGAGTGTTTTTGAAAATGAATCCGGGGATGAAGATGACTTGCAGGAAATCTATGAGAAGTTGTATAAGGAATGTGTGAAATTGAGGAAACTCAATAAAGCACATATTGAGGAAATAGATTTATGCAAAAGAGAAAATGAAGGACTTCAGGGCAAACTAAGAGAAGCCATTGGTCTGACAGATGAGTTACAAAAGAGGAATGTGTCTTTGGAGGATAAGGTGACAACTCATGAAAATGAGCTAACTTTGTTAAATGCTAAGTTGCAGAAATTCTCCATTGGGACAAACCAGCTTGACAAACTCCTAAGTTTAGGAAAGTCCTCTAGCGATAAAAGTGGTTTAGGCTATTTTGAAGAGAATCCTGATGCTCCTTCAAGCTCAAAAGCCTTTTGTAAAAATGTGAGAACCACAGTGTTTGTTCCTGAAATAACTGAGAAAAGGAAGGCTCATCCATCTGAAAAGGGTAAGAAGCCTATGCAAGTGCAAAAGTCTGTTCCTCCTCCCAAAAGACAAGGCGCTCGCAACATGAGCCCCATATGTCATCACTGTGGGAAGCTAGGCCATATTAGACCAAACTGTTTTAAATTAATGAGTCACTTTGTGCATGCTCCTGCATTCGTTAACAGTAGAATTGCTTATCCTTCTGGAAGGGGTAAGAATTACATGAATGACTCCAAGAATGTCTCAACCTTCTTAAGACAAAGAGCTCACAAAGCAAGCCCCGTGTGTCATCATTGTGGTAAGATTGGTCACATCCGAGCAAACTGTTTTGAGTTTAAGAGGCACACCAAGAAAATTGAAAAGCCCTTCTCAAGAAAATGGATACCAAGGTGGATCATCCAAAAGGGAAAGACGCGAGCCACACATGGTTTTGGTGCTGTAGACTGACAGGTATGCATTACATGCATTACATACATTACATGCATTTTTGTTTTATTTTGTTGTTGTTTGTTCTTTTGTTGTTGTTTAGTTTCATTGTCATTAATTGCTGCCCCTACATGCACTCCATGATTGCGCTATATAATAGTGGGGTTGTTAATTCTAAAATCTAGGTGCATGTATCTTTTGAGATTTGTATCATATATCTATGTTTTACAAAGGTTTGGAACATGAGTATCTCGTGTAATCTGTGACTGGCATCATACACTTCACTCCAAACTCGGTCAATTGACATTTCACCACTTGTGAGTTTATTGGGGAGGCAATCAAAAGTGGTAGGAAGCTCTACCTTCATACAGAATTGACCACGGGCTAGATGACCTCATCATGGTTCGCTTGTGCAAAAAATATGGTATCTCAAAAAGAAAAGAAAAAGTGAAGTTATTATATATATATAAAAAATAAAAAATAAAAATAAAAAAGAAAAAAAAAAGGGAAAAGAAAAATGAGGGTGCAAAACAGAATAAGTTTTCTGTTTTCTTGAATATATTGAGACAAGTATTTAAACAGAAAGATTCAGGACCTAGCAGCATTAGGTTTGACTTTCTGTGTCTTGAATGAGCTTCCCAAGCACTTATGGTTTCATGTTCAGCCCAACCCCACTCAAGCCTTACGGTTGAAATTTCTTGACTGAGCAAGGACCGCTTTAAACATGCACGTCTATATTACTTGTGATACTTGGTTTTAAACTGCGTATTTTATGGGAATATGATGCTTCTCTACATTTGATATGTACTCTTGGTGTGAAAATTGACATTCCCAGTATTTGTCCAAGTCATGTGAGTGTTGTGTGCTTCAAAACTGGGCAATATGTGTTTTTCTGGTGGTCTCGCTCGACCCTCGCTCGACCCCGCTCGAGCGAAAACCGCTCGACAGCCGCTCGAGGGTTTTAAGTTCGCTCGAGCGAACGTCTGTTATAAAACTCGAGCGCCGCTCGAGCCGCTCGAGCACAGTGCTCTGTTTCGAGTTTTCCCTCTCCCGCGCAATTTTCTTCCTCGTTTTCTCAAATTTCTTCATGTAATCTTGAGTTTTGCTTCCGAAATCATCTCCAAACCAAGGTAAATCCCTTTCTCTTTTGTATTTTCCTGATTTGCTGCTTTTATTTTGGGTATTTTCCGTGTGCTATGCATATAGGTTTCGGTTTGGGTTTGTTGAGATATTTCGTTGATTGTTTTCCATTCTTTTGGGTTATTGAGGCTCATATGGAGTCATTTTTGGGTGTTTAAGTGTAATTAGGAGGCTTTTGAAACTCCCATGGGTCTATACCCGAGTTTCACACTTGGATGCACTCCAAGTGTTCGGTAAAATGCCTCAATGAAGTGTCTTTTCTCTTTTTCATCATGCATTGGCTTAGCATTGTTCCCATATCTATTTCATATCTATCCTAGGTTTGGGACATCGTTTAACTAGGATTGCATTATGTTTTGAAGGTGTTTTGGTTTAGAATTGGCATTGACTTGCCAATGGATTGGCATTGTCATTGCATATGAGTTTGCACATGGGTTGGCATTGGCATGCACATGAGTCATGCATGAGGGTTGGCTTTCGCTTGCCAATGGGTTGGCATTGGCTTGTAAATGGCTGGGCATTATCTTTGCATAAAAGTCATGCACATGGGTTGGCATTGGCTTGCAAATGGCTTGGCATTGTCATTGTATAAGAGGCATGCATATGGGACACTTTGGACTAGGCATTTATCACTGTTATGCAAAATGAAGAGCGGCATAGGGCATGCACCAAGTTTTACATTGTCGGGTTGCATTGTTGTGTCAGCATGCATGCATTCATCACGTCTACACATTGCCTTAGCCTTGTCTAACGTCGTTGACTCTGTCTACAACTGAAACCATGTCTCGACGAGTTCATCCTCACCAAAACCCCCTGCACCCGCTCAAGCTCACTTCTATAGTGCCAGAGCTCAGGAGTTATATTCTCAGAACTTCTCGCATCGTACTCCCATAGTTGAGCGTGAAGTGGCCTTAGGTGAGCTTACCGAGACTATCATTCCCCGTATTTTTGAGTCTCGTCAGTGGCAGGCATTGACCACTGGTCATCCCGCTCCTTCTGTGGAGTTGGTTAGGGAGTTTTACTCCAATATTCATGACGTGTCTGTTGACGACTCGTTTGAAGTCAGTCTCAGGAACGTTGTTTTTCGAGTAACTCTGGGCATGATAGCGACTCTGCTAAATGCCCCTCGTGTGTCCTATCCTGAGTTTCCCTACTCACGGACATCTCCTCCAAGTCCACAAGTCATTGCTAGTTATCTTTGTGGTCGACCTAGTAGTTGGGAAGGGACAACCCCTATTTCAACTGCTCGTTTTACCACCGATCACCTCATTCTTAGTAGGATTGTTCTTACGAACTTAGATCCTACTGGTCATAATAGTGATGTGGGTCTTGACCGAGCCCTTTTGCTGTATGCCTTGATCAATGGTGTCTCCATTGATTTAGGAAGTCTTTTGTGTCGGATTATTGTTAAGGCGTATCGATCCTCCAAAACATGGACTGGTTTGCCCTTACCGTGCTTAATCACCCGACTAGCTCTCTCCCAATTTGTTGCTTTCCATCCTCAGGAGCCTAGAGTTGCACTTAAGGCTCCTATTGGTCGTAGGACCGTCCAGCTGAGTCGTGCTCACACAACTCCACACCCTCTCCGTGTTGAGCATCCTCCTGCTCCCTCCTCTCAGCCTTCGAGCTCCCGACCATTTAGTTCTCAGCCGTCTACCTCGGCCCCATCCAGCTCTCAGCCATCTTCCTCAGCCCCCGGCTCGTCAGAGCCCAGTCTTCAGCAGGTACTTGAGTATCTAGCTTGCCTTGATGCCCGTTTCGACAACCTTGAGGTGAAAGTTGATAACCTACAACAACTTGTGACTCAACGTTTCAACGACATCGAGAGGCAGCTCAAGGAAGATGATGAGGATGCTGATGGTGATGATTGAGACCCTTGGCCTCTTGTGACAAAAAGGGGGAGATATTGTTTGAGGGGGAGTAGTACAATAGTATTTAACTCAGGGGGAGTGTTACTTGTACTAACTTTTTTTTTTGGGGGAACAACAGCTTTTGGTTATGTTTGTTGAATTATATCTCTTGTTAGCTGCTGTTGTTTGATTAATGTTTCTTTGAACTCAATCTCTGATTTGTTGTTTAATGAAATATTTCTTTTCTTGACATGATTGTTCATGAATTATGATTTGGGAATTGCAAATATGTTTTTTGTGCATATGTGAATGGGTATGTTTAACTGTTTGCTAAGCGTGTGAAGAAATATTTCAACATGTTCAAGAATATGGATCTAGTTGGGTGTGCTAGGATTAAGTCATGTCTATAGGTTAGAGGTTTTGTCATAGAAATGCCAAAGGGGGAGATTGTTGAGGGAAAAATGAGCGTATTGGCATATTCTTGTGAAAACCTGTGTAAAATAGTGTTGTAACAAGTGTTGTTGCGGAAAGGCTTGAAAATTGGTCAAAGAAGTCAACTTCGCTCGACCCTCGCTCGATGGAGCGCTCGAGCGAACTTGGGCAGATTGCACCGCTCGACCTTCGCTCGACATACAGCTCGAGCGAACTGAGGCAGATTCAACCGCTCGACCCTCGCTCGACATACAGCTCGAACGAACTCAGGCAGATTCAACCGCTCGACCCTCGCTCGACACTGAGCTCGAGCGAACCCAGGCAGAGTGAGTCGCTCGACCCTCGCTCGACACTGAGCTCGAGCGAACTCAGGCAGAGTCGACCTGTCGAGCGAGTATCGAGCGATCGACTCGAGCGAACTTTGGCAGATTGTTTCGCTCGACCTTCGCTCGACACTTCGCTCGAGCCAATGTTCCAGATCACTAGGGTTTTGAACGCCTCATTTGATGGGAACTATAAATAGAACAGGTTAACTTCTGTTCTTGGTGTGGAGAATCAGAGCAAAAACCCTAAGGGCCTCCAAGAACTTCTTAGAGCAAACTCTCCCCCATTTGTTTGATTCTCTCTTGGATAAACATTTCTCCACCACAACACATTCAAAATCAACTGTTACTTGAGTCCATTGAAGTGGACATTTTTGTTGGCCGGAAGAGTCCGGAGCTGCCGTTGATGCAGAGATTGAGAGGTTCTCGTGGGAAGCTATAGGATGGTCGGAGTTCCGACACTACATGGTGTTGCAAGCCAAGTTTAGCTACTACAAAGATTTTGTGAGTGTCTCTAAATTGGTTGTAACAAACTAAAGTTTCTATAGTGGATTTGAGGTGGTGTCTTACACCCGGAATGGTTTTAGATTTTGAAGATGTTCTTCAAATGAGTTTCCACTCCGTGAACAAAATCATGTGTTGAGTTTTTGTGTTATTTGATTCATTTATTAACTGCTTGTTTGATTAATTTACAAAAGGCCATAAAAATTAGATTACACCTATTCACCCCCCCTCTAGGTGTAGTGTTGTGTAGAACCACTGCTTTTTCAAAATCGAATAGAAGAGGTTGGAATGAGATTGAATACGAGGAAACCAGCAAACAAGAGCATGTTGAACTGTTCTTGTTGGTGGAAGTTGGAACGGTGTTGGATGAATTTGATCTGTTTTGGGGAGAAAAATAAAAAGAAATAAGACACAATTTGTGGCCAAGAATTTAATGTCGAGGATGCCCTATGGTTATGGGTTGGCAAGAAGTGCTTCTATCTTTTGAAGATGGAAAGATAGCTCAAGAAACCTTATGAACATGAAGAACAAGGAGAAGAATGGTACAAACACAAATGATAATAGAAAGCAAGAAAAATTATGGACTAGAATGTACAGTAATCAATATTTGGTAGAATTCAAGCAGAAATTCATGCTTTTAATCAATTAAAATCACAACTTTGATTTATTTACTTTAACCATTTTTCCATTTAAGACCAATAATAATGTCATGATGAATTTAAAATACATTGGTTTTAAATAGCTAAAATATGCAATATTTCAGCTCAATCATTCACCATGATTTCTTATTCTTATCTTATGAGGTTACCATGATGGTGTATTCTTATCTCATCGGGTTACTATGATTGCTTATTCTTATCTCATGGGTTCACCATGAATGTTTATTCTTATCTCATGGTATTGCCATGATGGTGTATTCTTAAGATTAATCGTTGCTGATTCTAACTACCTCAAAGCCCAAGGGACTAGCAGTTTTCACGCCAGCTCTGTTTTTTAAAGGTTGGACACTCAACCCCCAAAGTCTTGGGTAACTGTTTCTAGCCCTTTTTACTTAGGAAAGTTCACTAAGTTGCCTTTATTCCTTTTCTCTCTCTTTTTTTTTTTTTTTCTTTTGATTCTAATCTTTTCATTTTTTTTTTTTTTGGCATGGCTTGGTAGTCCTGCAGTTTACTTCTCCAGTGTTAAATGAATGAATGGTAAATAAGGAACACTACAAGCGTAAGCATGTGCAAAATGTCCTTCAAAATTTGTCTTTCGTTCTACACAAATTTTATCAAGTTTCATCTCAATAAGCATAATATTCCGGTGTTTGAAGCCACATATCAACAAAACATGATGCATCAAAAATCATGCTCTATGTTTAAGCTTGAAAATAAATTTTTCACAAATGATCCCGCTCAACTACTCCACCAAGATGCTGAAATTTCACAAATCTTAAATTTCAAATTTTTTTTTTTTTATATGTGCACACATGCTACCCCCAACTAGTGAGATACATAGTCCTCAATGAATCCAACGAAAGAAAACAAAGTGCACAGAACTAAGCAAGCAAAACAAACAATCAACATGAAATATAAAATCAAAGCAAAAGAACAAATAAAAACAAAGCAAGTAAAGAAAACTGTAAAGAAGGAAAAACAACTTAAAGCACTTCCCTGGGGTCTTGCACAAGCAAGATCTCTTCATATGGATCAAAGACCTTCAGAAATGACTTTAGACGTTTTCCGTTGACAGTGAAGCTATTACCATTCTTCGGATTGACAATGTCTACTGCGCCATGAGGATGAACGGTCTTTACAATGTACGGCCCACTCCATCGGGATTTCAACTTTCCAGGAAAAATATGCAAGCGAGAGTTGTAAAGAAGAACTTCCTGGCCAAGTGTGAAATGCTTTGGATGAATTTTCTGATCATGCAGAATTTTCATGCGTTCCTTTGCCAGTTGCGCATTGTCATAAGCATTCCGACGAGCTTCATCCAATTCATTGATCTGCAATTTTCTCAACCCTGAAGCTTCATCAAGTGACATGTTAACATGTTTTATGGCCCAAAGAGCTCGATGTTGAATGTTAACAGGTAAATGACAAGCCTTACCACAAACTAATCGATAGGGAGACATCCCTAGATTTGTTTTAAAAGCTGTCCTATAAGCCCACAAAGCATCAATAAGCTTAATCGACCAATTTTTCCTATTAGGATTTACTGTTTTCTCCAGAATGATTTTTATCTCTCTGTTTGCCAATTCAGCTTGCCCATTTGTTTGAGAGTGATAAGGGGTAGAAACTCTGTGTGTGATACCATATTTCTTCATAAGTGTAGAAAAGGGTTTATTGCAAAAATGAGAACTCCCGTCACTAATGATAACCTTGGGCATGCCAAATCGAGCAAACAAAGATTGTAAAAATTTTAGTACAACATGATGGTCATTGGTTTTGCAAGCGATGGCCTCAACCCACTTTGAAACATAGTCCACAACCAATAAAATATATGTGTTTCCAAAGGAAACCGGAAAAGGTCCCATGAAGTCTATTCCCTAACAATCAAAGATTTCTAAAGTAAGAATGGGGGAAAGGGGCATCATGTTTCTTTTGCTAATGGCTCCCAACTTTTGACAAGACTCACATGCTTTACAAAAATTGTAAGCGTCCTTAAACATGGAAGGCCAATAAAAACCGCTTTGCAAAATTTTTGCCACTGTTTTATTTGCTGAAAAATGACCACCACATGCACCCATATGACAAAATCTCAATACTGAAGAAAACTCATCATCAGGAATGCATCTCTGAATCAATTGATCCAAACAATATTTGAAAAGATAAGGGTCATCGAAGTAGAAATGTTTTACCTCAGATAGAAACCAACACTTATCTTGGGTTGACCAGTCAGAAGGCATTTGCTCAGTCACCAGATAATTGACTATGTCAGCATACCAGGGAGCTCTATCAACCACAAACAGTTGCTCATCCGGGAAACTATCGTCAAGAGGAAGACTGACATTTGAAGAAGGAGATGATGACAATCTAGAGAGGTGGTCAGCTACCACATTTTCAACTCCTTTCTTATCCTTAATGTTGATGTTGAACTCTTGAAGTAATAGAATCCAGCGAATCAAGCGTGGTTTTGCATCTTTCTTAGCCAACAAATACTTTAGAGCAGAGTGGTCAGTGAAAATAGTAACAGGAGAACCAAGAATATAAGCCCGAAATTTATCAAGTGTAAAAACTACTGCAAGCAATTCTTTTTCAGTAGTGGTATAATTTTTCTAGGCATCATTCAAGGTTCTACTGGCATAATAAATCACAAAAGGTCTATTATCCATTCGCTGCCCCAAAACAGCTCCTAAGGCATAGTCACTAGCATCTGTCATAATCTCAAAGGGAAGGTCCCACTGCGGGGGTTGCACAATAGGGGCAGTGGTAAGCGACTTTTTCAAGGTATCAAAAGCTTTTTGGCACTCATCAGTCCAAACAAATTCAATATCATTTTGTAAAAGAGTGCACAAAGGTTTTGCAATAGAACTAAACCCTTGAATAAACTGCCTATAAAAGCCAGCATGACCAAGAAAAGAACGAATATCCCTAACTGTCCTAGGGATAGGAAGTTTAGATATTAATTCAATCTTTGCCTTGTCAACCTTTATACCCTCAGAAGAAACAATATGCCCCAATACAATGCCCTGAGAAACCATAAATTGGCATTTCTCCCAATTAAGTAAAAGATTTTTTTCCTCACATCTCTGGAGAATACGTGCCAAATTATGCAAACAACTCTCAAAGGATTTTCCAAAAACAGAGAAATCATCCATGAATATTTTACAAATGTCATCAATCATATCAGAAAAAATACTCATCATGCATCTCTGAAAAGTAGCTGGAGCATTACACAGACCAAAAGGCATTCTAGTAAAACCAAAAGTGCCAAAAGGACAGGTGAAAGTGGTTTTCTCCTGATCCTCAGGTGCTACAGCAATTTGATAATAACCAGAATAGCCATCCAAGAAACAATAATATGCATTACCAGCTACTCTTTCCAAAATTTGATCCAAGAATGGTAAAGGAAAATGATCCTTCCTACTGGCTGAGTTAAGGTTTCTATAGTCAATGCACATTCTCCAGCCAGTAACCATTCTAGTTGGAATCAACTCATTTTTATCATTTTTTATGACAGTCAAACCAGATTTCTTTGGTACCACTTGAGTTGGACTTACCCACTTACTGTCTGAGATGGGATAAATGATACCCACTGCGAGTAGCTTAAACACCTCCTCTTTTACAACTTCCTTCATGGTAGGATTGAGCCTACGTTGAGCATCACGAACCGGTCTAGCATCGTCTTCAAGATGGATTCTGTGGGTACATACAGCGGCATCAATGCCTTTGATGTCAACTATTGTCCAACCAATTGCGCCTCGATGCTTCCTTAATACTTCAATCAACTGGGCTTCATCCTTCTGATTTAGCTTTGAAGAAATCACCATCGGAAAAGTGCCTTCTTCAGGACCAAGGAACACATACTTTAAATATTGAGGAAGCGGTTTCAGCTCCAATTGGGGAACTTCTTCCTTTGAAGATTTAAGCATGTCTGGTGGTGGTAGAGCTTCAAACTGGGGTTTCCATCTTGCTCCCGCAAACTATACTTCAAGTGGTAATGAAGAATCTGCAAAACAATCAAAAAAATCAAAGTCATCTTCATTGATATGATCAATTTTCTCATCAAGTAAAAATTCAGGTGTCTAAAAAATATAATCATCATCAGAGAAGGGAGAAGTTGAGCAAATAAAATCTGTTGGTGTCAAACTCTCCATAGCATTCAAATTGCTTGTGTCATCAAAATGTGCTTGCATCTTGCAAGCGTTGAAAACGTTCAACTCCAGTGCCATGTTCCCAAAGGTAAGCTTCAAAACTCCACTTCTGCAATTGATCAATGCATTTGATGTAGCTAGAAATGGTCTTCCTAGGATGACAGGAGCTTGGTAAATAGTGGAGACCGGCTGCTGCATGTCAAGAACCACAAAATCCACTAGGTAGTAGAATTTGTCCACCTGGACCAACACGTCCTCTACAATACCCCTCGGTACCTTAACTGATCTGTCAGCCAACTGTAGCATGATGGAGGTCTTTTTTAGCTCACCCAATACCAACTGCTCATATACTGAGAACGGTAGCAAGTTCACACTACTCCCCAAATCAAGTAAAGCTCTCCCAATGCGTGATTCACCAATCATAATGGAAATGTTGGGAGAGCCGGGATCTCCAAACTTCTGAGGAGTCTCGCTTAATATCAATGCACTAACTTGCTCCGTTAGGAAAGCTTTCTTCTTTACATTCAACTTCCTCTTCCCCGTGCACAAGTCCTTCAAAAACTTTGCATATGAAGGCACTTGTTGTATGGCATCCAAGAGTGGAATATTGATCTTCACTTGCTTGAAAATCTCTTGAATCTCCGTGTGATACTTGTTCTTTTGGCCAGCTGCCAATCTCTGAGGATAGGGAACCACAGGTTGGTATCCCTTACTAGTTTCAGCATCTGCACTCATAGGCTTTTTCAGTTCTGGTCTTACTACCTCTGGTTCTTTTTCAACTTCATCCGTCTCTGCTGCATCTTTAGGCGTTGGAGCAACTACCTCTGTGTCTATGGTCATCTCAGGTCAGGAAACTTCCTTCCCACTTCTCAAAGTAAGAACAACTTTTGCTGTCTCAATAACGTCTCCTGAGACATTATGCACTTGATGTTGTTGTTGTCTGTATACTTGAGGATTAGGCTGAGGTTGTGCTAGAAATTTCCCTTTCTCTAGGGTGCTCAAGGTTGTGCTCATCTTATTAATAGTGCCACGCAACTCATTTATGGCCTGAGTGTCTTGATTATTTGTGGTGGCCTGAATCTACATGAATTGCTGAAGTGTATTGGCCATCTGTGCCATACTGTCATCTAGAGTTTTCTTTGCAGATGATGAAGGCTGAGAACTTTGTGCAGCTACATGAGGCTGAAATCCAGGAGGAGCTACATAAGGATAGCTCTGAGGATTCTGATATGGCAGATACTGGTGCTGAGGAGCACCCTGATTAAATGGCTGCTGCTGAGGTGGTGGGGATCGACCAAGCTGATCATTTCTCCATGAGAAATTTGGGTGATTCCTCCACCCCGGATTATATGTGTTGGAGAAAGGCTGATTTTGTGCTCTATTAACCCAGTTAGCTGATTGCATTGGCTCAGACCCACCTTCTTGAAATACTGGCATAATCAGGCAGTCTTGGGTCTTATGGTTTGAATCAGCACATATAGAACATGCCTCTACTACTTTCGCAGCCTTCACTTTTTCTATTTCCATGACTTCTAGTCTTCTAGTCAATGCAACTATTCGGGCTTGAACATTAGTGTCTTCTTTAAGCTCATATCTGCCCCCTCCAGAAATAGCCCTCAATGGCTGTGCTGCTAATGGAACTCGATTAGTACGAGTGTTCCACTGTTGTGTGCTCTCAGCAAGGTAGTCAAAAAATGATAATGCTTCGTCAGGTTCCTTACTGAAGAACTCCCCATTGCACATTGTATGAACAAACTGCTTGCATTCTGGAGTGAGACCAGTGTAAAAATAGCTCACCAGCCTCCAAGATTCAAAACCATGATGTGGACAAATGTTCACCAAATCCTTAAACTTTTCCCAACTGGCCTGAAGGGTCTCATCAGGTCTCTGATTGAACTGGCTGATTTTCTCTTGCAAAAACTAAGTTCTCTGAAAAGGAAAAAAATTTTGTAAGAATTCATGCTGCATGTCAGACCAACTAGAAATGGAATTAGGTCTCAAAGAGTTAAACCAAATCTTCGCTTTATCCTTTAAAGAGAAAGGAAATAAACGAAGTCTAATGAATTCATCAGTAACAGCCCTAGTGATAAAAGTGGCACAAGCCAACTCAAAATCTGTCAAGTGTTGGTAAGGACTCTCAGAATCCATCCCGTGGAACTGAGGTATCACTGACATCATGCCATGCTTGATAGAGAAATTAGGTGCATTTTCTGGTAAAACAATGCATGAAGGTGTAGTGGTACGAGTGGGTTGCAAATAGTCCTTAAGAGTGCGTGGTGCAGGTGCAGCCATGTTTTCTTATTCGATTTCAATTTCGTCACCTGGCTCACTCGAAGAAAAGACAGACGAGCTATCTATCTCCAAGCTGTGTATACTACTCTCAACACTCGATGTGACTCTAAGCAACCTATTTGAATTGTCTCTCACCCATGACATGAAACATCAATCTAATATGGTAGAAATGAGTGGTTGATGCAGATGAGATGAGTAACCAGAGACAATATGGTAGAGAAAAATAAAATAAAATAACAAGTTTAAATTTAAGTTAAACTACTTTCCCCGGCAACGGCGCCAAAAACTTGACTCACTCAAAAATGAGTAGCACTAATGCTATCCCAAGTGCAGGAGGATGTCGTGTAATAATTAGGAATAAATTCCTAGATCGTTTCCTCAGGGAAAGTTACTTAAAATTAAACTCGTTGAAAAATGTGAAAAACTTCACAAAGAGAAAACAAGAGGATGATATGTGCAATGGATGGAAGAGGTTACTAGTCATGGACTAGATTCATAATTTTAGATTTTTGATTGTCGGATTGGAATGTAAATGACTAATAGATTAAATTCAGAGATTAATAAAACTAAATTAAGAATTAAACTAGATTAGAAAGTAATTGACAAAACATGCATTGAAAATTGAAAAGCCTCAAAATCAATATTCTAGGGTTTATCATTGTATCTAAATCACAAATTCTCAAATTAAACCATAACAATTGTAATCACTATTAAAATGAAAGCTTAATGAAACAATAAAAATAAATAACATGAAATAAGTAAACAACAATTAAATTACCCAACTAAAACAAAAACAAAAGCTCTCTCATTCACTTTCTGAAAAATATAATTTAAAACCAACTAAATCTCCTCTAGAAAAATAAATCTAAATCGACTCACTTCACTTTACGAACAAGAAAAGGCTAATAACGTAAAGTAAAAAGAAAAAGAAAAAGAACAGCCGAAAGCTAAGAACAAGTTACAAGAAGCAAGAGGAAAACTATAAGTAAACCAAGCGGGAACAAAAACTCACGCTCTCCAGCAAAAGAAATAACTAAAAGAAACTAAAAACTTCAGCTAAGAATGAATGAGAAAACAACAGCCATCCACCCTACTGTCTGAACGGAAGAAAAATAAAATAAAACAAATAAACTCCAACTAAACTCTGTTGCTTCTAGCTAAACGAATGAAAACCAGATGAAGTAAGTGACAAAACCAGCCGCTTCTTTAGTCTGAAAATGAAAAAAAAAAAGAATAATAAAAACTCAGCCCACTCTACTGCTACCAGGTCTGGAACGAAAACAAAATAAAGCTTGAAAACAAAAACTGCCGCCTTGTGTCCAAATGAAAAAGAAGAGAAAATAAAAACTGTAGCCGAATGAAAAACCAAAAGAAAGTGCAAGAAAGATAAGCTAGCTGCCCAGCGTCTAAAACAAAAGAAAGAAAACAAAATAAAACTCAAAGTTATGAACTAATCTGCTGCTGCCGCTAGCTTCTAAACAAAAAGAAAATAAGTAAAAAAAACTGCCTCTGGTGTTGCTGCCTCCAGCTAAATAAATACTCATCTCCTGCTGTCCAGCTTAAAAGAAAGAAAGAAGGAAATAAAATCTGCTGCTGCTGCTTTCGGTCCAGCTGTCTTCCATGATCCCATGTGTTCTCCTGCTGCCCCAGATGCTAAAGGCTACCACCGAACGAGAAAGAAAGAATTAAATCTCTGCTGTCTCCCATTCTTCTCCTGCAACGTGCTGCATATGTGCATGTGTGCATGTTGGTCTGCATGTGCATTGTGTTCTACATGAGTGTTGTTCGAGTGCTTTGCTGGTTTTGCACTTTTCTGCATGTGTGAGTCTTCTTCTCTTGCTGTAGTAGCTGCTGCACATGTGAGTTTTTTGCTTCAGCTGTCCAAAGGTCTGCATGTGTGAGCTGTTGTGGGTCCAGCTGTGTGCTGTCTGAATGCAAAAGAGATTAACAGACAAATATTGCACACAAATCTTGCAGGCACCAGCTGGTATGAACTCGTTGACAGCTTCAAATATTAACTGGCTCTTAGATTCTTGAATGCAGTAAACTAATGGAAACAAATCGAATAGAAGAGGTTGGAATGAGATTGAATATGAGGAAACCGGCAAACAAGAGCATGTTGAACTGTTCTTGTTGGTGGAAGTTGGAACGGTGTTGGATGAATCTGATCTGTTTTGAGGAGAAAAATAAAAAGAAATAAGACACAATTTGTAGCCAAGAATTTAATGCCAAGGATGCCCTATGGTTATGGGTTGGCAAGAAGTGCTTCTATCTTTTGAAGATGGAAAGATAGCTCAAGAAACCTTATGAACATGAAGAACAAGGAGAACAATGGTACAAACACAAATGATAATAGAAAGCAAGAAAAATTATGGACTAGAATGCACAGTAATCAATAGTTGGTAGAATTCAAGCAGAAATTCATGCTTTTAATCAATTAAAATCACAACTTTGATTTATTTACTTTAACCATTTTTCCATTTAAAACCAATAATAATGTCATGATGAATTTAAAATACATTGGTTGTAAATAGCTAAAATATGCAATATTTCAGCTCAATCATTCACCATGATTGCTTATTCTTATCTTATGAGGTTACCATGATGGTGTATTCTTATCTCATGGGGTTACTATGATTGCTTATTCTTATCTATCTCATGGGTTCACCATGAATGTTTATTTTTATCTCATGGTATTGCCATGATGGTGTATTCTTATCTCATGATATTACCATGATGGTGTAGTCACAATAAATCGAATAATAACTTAACCGCACGAGAACATACATGGGATAGAAATATTTTATAACTTGACATGACATGCAACAAACAACATTTTGTAACATATCGTACTTGCAATAGTGAACTTTGTATGACATGACTTACATATAACAAATGGCATACTTAACTTGATACATGCACTGTATAGCATTACATAACAAAATATCTTGTGTAACAGATGAATAATTCATGCTAGAATAAATTATGTGTAACAGAAAAATATGTGATATTGGCATGGCATGACATATATGATAACACACATAGATACACTGTAATTCCTTTACTTAGTACCTGCACACAATAAACTGCTAGTAAATTAAAAACTAACTTATCTCGATTGTCGTGTTCTACGAGAATAAAATATGAAACACGAGGAACTGAAAATAATGATTAAAAAAATTAAAAATTTAATCACTAACAATTAGAAGCATGAAAACAAGCTAATTGAGATATTCATAACATCATCCTAAGATCAACTATGCTTTAAATTATCAAACTAAAATCACAAAATAACACTTGAACTTTTTGGTTTTACACTTAATCTAAAAATAGAAACTTTTTTCTTAACTAGCTTTGATCAATCTCTTAATCCATGGCTTAAAAAGATGAAATCTTCAAACTAAAACATCGCATGGTTTTAAAATGTGTCCAAAAGAAGATCCAACCATCAAAATTAAAATCACATGGCTAAAACTCAATAAAACATGGATCTAACCTAAAAAATCAAATCTTAGGCTTAACCGAAATCCTCTTGCATAGAAAAAATCATATGTTTAAAAATAGTACTAAATATCTTCAAAATAACATCCTAACATTAAAATAAGAGACTTAGGATCATCATATAAAAATATGAAAGCCTTTAGAGTAAGATTAAACCATAAAATATTCAAACTTTCTCCAAGCAAAAACTGTTTTCCCATTTCCAATTGTCAACTTTCTAGATCTAAGAAAATCTATCATAAAAAACTTTACTCATGCAACAAAACCTCAATGGAACAACACTCCTTAAAATTTTTGGACCAAGATATGTCCATTAGCTTCATTAAAAACTCCAAAACATAACATACTCTCTAGTTTTACGCCCAAAATGACCTTTCTATGGTTATAAATACTTTTGACCAACAAATGACCATGGAATTAGATGAATAATATATCTACATAAACTAAACTCAAAGACGAACAACTTTTATGAAGGAATAATTGTGTGACAATACATAAAAAGGGTTGAAAAGTTCCATGCAAAAAGACCCATAAATTTGCCCGAGAGAGCTCTTTTGGGTTTCTCTCTAAGAACGGGGTGAAAAAGTGACGAAAGGGAAAGATCATATGTCTTGCACGACTTTAGATTTTTGTAGGGTGGAGATATGGGCTTCAATGACTCTTGATTGGTGGTGGTTGTGTGTCACATAAAGTGGAGAATAGTGAGGGGCAAAGGACTGCATGCAGAAGCTATGAGGTATGGAGGTTGATGAGATAGATTTCTCCTTCACATCAAGGTAATATTGGGTGCAACGAAGGGCAGTGGATGGTCTGTCATGTGGGGGAGGAAATTTCTTCAAGAAACTTTGCCAAATTCATGGGCCTTCGTAGGCCTTAACGAAGTGGACTTCAATTTGGGGTTTAAAGGGGGTTTGTTTTGGTTTTGAGATGCTATCAAGTCCAAATTCAATTTTTCTTGCCCAATCAAATTTCAAATGTTTAAAAGGTTGGGTAATGATGTCATAACAAGAATTTGAGAAATTAATAGCATGTGGAAGTGATTTAATCAAGTGATTAAACACGATACTACAAATTAGATAAAAAAGGGTTTGAAGGCCAACTTTAGGGTACGGGAAAACTGTTTAGGGTTTCCGTTTTAACCAAGCTTTTGGGGTTTCAATTAGATTCCAACCATTTAGGGTTTCCCTAGGGTTGAAACCCTCTTTGATCTGGCTTAATTTGGTTGATCAGATGAAAAAAAAAATTGTTTAGGTGGCATGATCTCACACATTGAGAATTTGAAATGTCAAGACATGCAATACAAAATTACGTTGGGTGTGACGCCCCCAAATTCCGTTGGGATCAAATGAGAATTTGAAATGTCAAGACATGCAATACAAAATTACCTGCCCTCGTTCATGACATATAAGATGCAATATTTCTAACATGCATCTAGCATTATGCCATACTTGTAGCAGATAACTTTTTTTCTTTAACAATACTATGCATCAAACTAAAAATATCTCAAATACATAAAACATACTTCATACATAAAGACATACTAAACAACCGAGATTACAACATTGGTCCATAATGGTTGTGATCATAAGTGGGCTAGAGATTCAACTCCATATGTACAACCAGTAATTTTAAGTTAACTACTATATTATTATTTTGACATCACACCGTCACTTAGTCTAACCTTCCCAGTTGGTCGATTCTCGGTTCTCTTTCAAATCCTGTAACATAATCTACCATTCGAGAAGAATAGTAGTTGAGACTACCACATTGAGATTTAATCACAAATTTCAGCAAGTTAATAACAAACGTTCATACAGGTTGTTGATGCATGCACAATAGTAGAAACATGAGTGCATAATCAAAGTCGCAAGCAATCATAGCATAACCTAACATACAACATTGTATAACTAAAATAACTTACACTCAAATATGAATTGAACTTGACTTGCTTAAACTAAATTAGACTTAAACTAAGACTTTACTTGATTTGAACTTAATCTGAAACTTGACTTAACATGAACCTGGGTTTGAATTGAAACTTAACTAGACATGAACTTGAACTTGAACTTAAAATTAACTTGACATGAATTTGAATTTGAACTGAGACTTAACTTGACATAAAATGAATTCTAACAAGCAAAAAATAATTTCGCCAGTGGTTTTGTCAGGAATAGTGAACAATCAAAATGATTTCACCCAACATATTCTGTCAGAGATACTCAGACAATCAGAATGATTCCATCATGAGTATTTTAAATAAAATACCCTAACAATCAGAATGATTACACTAGGAGTATTTGAGTAGAGATATTCTAACAATCAAAGTGATTACACTGGAAGTACCTTGTGTGATTGAAAAAATGGAGATGCTCAAACAATCATAGTGATTACATAGTGAGTATCCTAGACATGATTGACTTTACATGACTATTCTCGAATTATACAAACTGTATTCAAGATGAAAAGTGACTGAAATACGACATGACTGAAGCCCTGATGTAACACAACATGACTTGAATGTAACTCAAAAGACATGACTTACTTGATATAGATATATTTCGTACATGACATTAACATGTAATAGATAACATTTCATAACATGGCATAATATGTAACAGACAACATACTTAACATGACATACTTGTAATAGTGAATATTACTTGACATGATATACATTTAATATATATGGCATACTTAACATGACGTGCTTGCAATGTATAGCAAAGTGTGACAGAATATCTTACATAACCGATGAATAGTTCATGACAGAATCAATTTTTATAACAGATGAATATGTAATGACTTGGCATGGCACATATGATAACATACATGCACACACTGTACTTTTTTTACTCATCACACATATAAATAAAATTAATAGTAAGTTAAAAATTAATTTACCTCGATCTCCGTGTTTCTAAGCAAAACTTAAGCACGATTACGAGGAACTGAAAGTAGTGATTTCTAAAAGTTATAACTTAATAACTTATAATTAGAAACATGAAAGAATACTAACGTAAAGTAAAATTACCATTTTAATCTTTACATGTGGGAAAATGACCATTTTACCCCTAAATTGAGGATTTTGCATCCTAACTCCAAAATTACCAACATTTACATACCTCATGTAAATTTGTCCTAAACTCAAATATGAAATCAGAAAATTTTAAAACTAAAAACAGCCATGAAGACTCTATAGAAGCTGAAACAAACATAGGCTTTTTCCCTTAATTCTTGTCGCAATTCTTCCAATTCCAAAACTCATGATCAATCCAAATTTTTGCAACAAATATCTTCCTATCCTAAGTTTAAAAACATACATAAAACATCCACTAAAATTTGATAGTCATCAACACCAAACTTTTTAGAAAAAGTATCCAAACTTTTTAACTAAAAAACAAACCCTTGAATCATATGGTTTGATCTATTCCAAAGCATCTCTAAGAACTTTAAAAAGTTGAAATCTTAATCCTAACATATTCATAACATATTCCTAAGAAAAAATATGCTTTGATTCATGAAAAAAAGTCATCAAAATCACTAAAACCATACTTGAACTTTTAGGTTTCTCCCTAACTTCAAAAACAGATTTTTGTTTCTTACTTGTTTTGATCAACCTTTTGATTCATGACTTATAATGATGTAATCTTCAAACCAAAGCGTCACATGGCACAAAAAGGTATCCTTAAACAGTTCTAAGCTTCAAACTCAAGATCACATGGTTAAAATTCAACCAAAACATAAATTTAGGTAAGAACATCAACACTTTGGCCTATCCAAATATCTCCTTGCATAAAAATTCATATCTTTGAATATAACATCAAGTATCTTTAAAATAATATCCTAACATGTATATAAGAGGTTTGGGATCTTCCAATAAAATTATTAAAGCCATTGGAATAGATGTAAACTACAAAAGATCAAAACTTTCTCAAAACAAATACTGTTTTTCCCCTTCCAGTTTCTAAGTTTCTAGATCTAAGAAAATATTTCATCAAAACCTTTAATCATACAAAAAATCCTCAACCAATAATTACATACACATGTTAAAAATACTCTACAAAAATGTTGGACCAAGATCTATCCATTAGCTTGGTCAAAAACTTTAAAATATAACATACTCTCCAAATTATTGCCCATAATGACCTTTTTGGGGTTTAAAAAAATTTGGCTGACCAAAATATCTTCAAATGGAACCCCTAACGTATCCATAAAAACTAGACTAAAACTGGAACAACTATTATGAATGAAACTTTCTACGAAAACACTTTCTAAGCAAATAAAATACTCAATCACAACCCAACTCTACAAATCAACCCATTCTCAAAATCCTACCCAAAATCAAAACACCTCGGACTAAGGCCCGACACATCACATATAGACTGCATAAAAATACGTTAGTGTAAAAATATATTTAAATCTCATAATTTTTTTGGAAAAGTACTTACAATAGCATAACAAAATTCTGGAAGATCAAAGGTGACACCAAAAGTAGTGAAGCAGCAGCAAAGTAGTGTTTTCAAGTGTTGGTCGTGGGTCATAAAACTGAGAATTTTGAAGGAGAGCTAAGGGAGGTGTTGGGAGGCAGGTGGTGCCATGACGGTAGATCTGGCTATGAGGTGAAGGAGAAGCTGTGGGAGAGTGAGGGAGAGTGGGAGAATGTGGAGGCACGACTGGGCATGGAGAGGCTAAGGGGGACTCATCAGTGAAAGAATAAGCTGGTAGTGGTAGCGGTGAGGTGATAGTGCTTGGAGCAGCTATGAGAGTGTGATGGGAGAGGGATGAGTGGTTGTCATGGGCTAGGTTTGACGATGAAGGTTGCTAGGAGGTCGTGGGGCTTGGTGGTGGTGGCTAGGTTGGCGTACGGCAATGGCATGGGTGGAGAACTATGATAATCCACTCCTTTCTTCTTTGATTATAATTTTCGATCTACGTGTCGAGCCTCATTAGCATGTTCTAAAAGATACCAAGTGGATATTGTGACGCCCCCAAATCCCCACGCTCGAACACGGGGGAATTGAGACGTCCGGATGGTGACAACCCGGGTCACCATCCCATCGACGGGTGCCGAGTGTGTGCAAGGCAACAGATGTGCACAGAGAAACACGCAGCGGATAACGAAAGTCATAACTAAGTACCAGAATTTTTCTTAACGTAATACAAGCTGTTTAAAACATACATAGATGAAATATTACAAAACACAAATACAGTTTTGACAAATAAAAAGATAGCATCAGCAACCCGGCGGAGCCGCATCCTCGGGCTCAGCCTCCTCCTCATCGTCCTCTAACTCTGCACCAAAAAGCTACGGAACCACGAATGGTACCGCAGGTAAGTAAAACCCAAACACTACCAGATAAAAATACATAAAACTCAAACAAGATGCATGAACCATGCCCAATGCCCAAAGCCCGTAAACACCAGTTTTCCACACACGCCAAAAACCCATTTGGCCCAAAAACACATATCCTTTCCAAAAAAACACGCCAAAAGTCACATTTGGCCGCCAAAAGTCCATTTGGCCCAATATCTCGCCAGAAGTCCATCTGGCTCACGCCAAAAGTCCCATTTGGCCTCATAAACCATTATCCAATTTTAACCGTATGCACCATGACCTCCCCTAGGGGTCATCCGCACACCCTGGCTCCAGTGTCACACCGTAGAGTACCACCACGCATGTGACACCTAACGAGCGATGCCCAGTTCCGCGCCCCGCGCGTGCGTAGCCAAGCATCCTCTAGCCCTCGCCAGCGAAGGACCACGGAGTCGGTGAGTAGGGCGATGCCCGGTTCCGCGCCCGGCGCGTTCGTAGCCAAGCATCCCCTAGCCCCGCTCTCGTCATCTCTCTCGACAACTCAGGGGACATCACTCAGTTTATTCCGCTCCCGAGTGACCAGAGGAGCTCCACCGAGATAATAACCCATCCCGACTTGGGCTCGTGATACACACGCACCCGCAATACACTTATGCCAAAACACAGGCTTTTCACATAAATCCACAAACAGACGTGCATGCACCATGTAATGCCATAACAATGCATAATAAAATAATCCAACAAACATAAGTCACATAAACAGGCAACTCCGTCCTCCATCCATCCGACCCCCGAAACTCCTCGGACTCAGTCCGGAATCATCAACCAACAACAGTAAATAATTGAATGAGCAATATATATTAAAATCTGAAAATAGGGTTTGGAAAATACTTACAGCGCTATATGGCAATTTTAGAAAACAAGCAGCGTTGCAAACGGCGGAAAAACAGCAACGTCACAGTGAAAATTCACTGTGGCCGTGGGTTTGAAAAACCCACTTTTGAACGGGGACAAACTAGAACACGAGATTGATAGGGAATGGTCTAGGGATGGTTGTGAAGCTATTGGAAGTGGTGGTTGGCCGTGGGTGGCGGCGGAATCGCCGGAAATGGCCGGATTACCCAAAACGGAAACTAAGCTCGTAGGAGCTGTTCCGGTGGTCGTTGGAGGCCGGAAATGGGTGGGTTAGGATGGCAAGGAGTCGGTGATGAAGTGGTGAAGAAATGGTGGCCGGAGGTGGAGCGACGGCGGCGGATCGGAGCCAAAACCGTGCGACTTTGCTGGGCTTTTTCCGGCCAAATGGCCGGCCGGTTGGGGGTGAGCTTGGGTGGGGTGGTGCACCGGAGGGAGAGGAAGAGAATGGGACCGGTGGGAGGCCGAACGGTGGTCGGACGGTGGCGGTAGGGGCTGGAGAAGGGGACGCCGGCGTGAGGGAGAGGGAGGAGAGAGAGAGAGCACCGGGGGGGGTTCCGGATCGGGGAGAGAGAAGAGAGAAAAAGAAAAAAAGAAAAAAAGAAAAAGAAGGAAAAAAGAAAAGAAGGGAAAAAGAAAAAAGGAAAAAGAGAAAAAAGGAGAAAAGATGTGAAAAGAGATGAGGTTCAGTCCTCACTCCGGGAAAACGAAACAAACCGCCAAAAAGATTAAAACCACAAAACAACTAAAAGAAATAAAACACAACCTCAAAAAAATTAAATTAAATCAAAAACCAATTTTAAAACGCAAATAAATTAAAATAAATAACTGATATATTAATTAAAATAAAAACAACCATTTAAGCGAAAATACACTTAAAAGCGGGTCATCACAGATATTAAAGCAAGTCCATTATTTTAAAGTTTATGCATATTTTAAATATTTTGAAAATATTTATATGTGATATTTCTAGTGTTATTGGACTAAACTTGTCTTTAAAATAACACAATTATAATATTTTGATTAGCTCTAAAAATATTATAATTTTGAAAATTTATTTAAATAAAATATTTTAGTCATTTAAATTTATGTTGAACTCTAAATTAATTTAAATAGTTTTATTCTCTTCGAGTGATTAACTAGACTTCATCATTTCAATTAATGGTGAAATAATATTATTTTATTAAATTTAGTTTATAAAATAATATTCTGTCTTAATTCCTCTCTGTGTTTTATTTTAAATAAAACACTTAAGCATTTTCAAATTAGTGTTTCAACTCACCGATAGATCATTTTGAAGATTCTGAAATGAAGGGTCTGGATTAAATACCCAAATCCCTACCTTTTTCTCTGACTTTTCTCTTTTTCACTCTCTCTCCTCTCCCTCTCTCCTAGCCCGATTGTTCAGCTTCTCCATAGCCGATTCCTTCCCTCCGACAAGCTGACGCCACTGCCAACCGCCCAGCTCCTCCTCCACCACTAGCAGCTCCCCCTCTCACTAGCCAATCCATCCCCACCAGTGGTGAGTCCTACCAGCAACACCCTCTCTGTCCTCCTCCCTTTAACCAAATGGGTATTAAAACCCATTTATCTCCTCCTACCGCCGCCGTACGCGGCCAACATGGCCACCAACTACCACCACTAGCTTCACCACCTCTTGAGCTTCCCTTTCATAGCCTCTGTTCCACCCAGTTCCACGCATGGGATTTCCTCATACACGGCTTCACTGTGCATAGCTCCTAGCACCGCTATGTCTCCCCAACTGGGCCACCAAGCACCACCGCCGTCATCTTGATTGAGCTGAATTATTGCATTTTTAATGCTTTTGGAACCAATATATATTAATTCTTTCATTACTTTATCATTGGTTTTATATGGAAAAATGAATAAATCAAAGTTGTGATTTTAATTGATTAAAAGCATGAATTTCTGCTCTAATTTTATCAAATGTTGAATTCAAGCAGAGTCGAATGCTCGATGTTCACTCGACAGGCCACTCGAGCGAACTTAGGCAGAGTCGAACGCTCGATGTTCGCTCAACACTCCGCTCAAGCAAATATCGCATTTTTACAGATCAGGGTTTATTCCGCCGTCAGAGTATATATATGTTTTTTTTTACATCTTAGGACGACTCTGGGGCTGGAAAACTCGGTTTTGAGTAGAGAAACACTTAGAATTCATTTTTTCTTTGATTTTCCTTTAGATTCAGAGAGGAGGATTCATTCAATCGATCATTCACGCAGCTACATAATTTCCACTGGATCATTCACTCACACTGCAGCAGATTGAAGAACTCCTTGAGGGGTCCAATTGCCACTGCAGCTCAGCCTCCTCCACCGCTTCGAATCTTCATCTCCATTCAACTAGTTTGATCTTTTCAATTCCCTACTTGCTATTTCATTTCAGTTTTGAGTTTTTGAATTATTTTGGAGAATTTTGATTTAGACGTTTGAGTAATTTATTTGTTATTCATTTAATTTATGTTATTTATTTTTATCGTTCTGTTAAGCTTTCATTTTAATAGTGATTACAATTACGGTGGTTTAATTTGATAATTCGTGATTTGAATATAATGATGAACCCTAGAACATTGATTTTGGGGCTTTTCAATTTTCAGTGCATGTTTTCTCAATTACTTCCTAATTTAGTTTAATTCTTAATTTAGTTTTATTAATTTATGAGTTTAATCTATTAGTCCTTTACATTCCAATCCGACAATCAAAATCTAAAAACATGAATCTAGTCCATGACTAGTACCCTTTTCCATCCATTGCAGATACCATCATTTTATTTTCTCCTTGTGAAGTTTTTCACCCTTTTCAACGAGTTTGATTTTTAAGCAACTTTTCCAGAGGAGACGATTTAGGAATTTATTCCTAATTACTACACGACATCCTTCTGCACTTGGGATAGCTTTAGTGCTACTCATTTTTGAGTGAGTCACTTCCACCGCCATTTCCACCGCTACCCACGGCCAAAGCTCACTTCCTTTAGCTTCATAAACATCTCAAGGTCATTCCCTATCAATTTTGTATTTTGGTTTGTCCCCGTTCGAAAGTAGGTAATTTCTTACCCACGGCCACAGTGTAAAATACACTGTTACGTTGCTTTTTCTCCGCCGTTTGCAACGCTGCGAGCTTTCGAAAAATACCGTATAGCGCTGTAAGTATTTTCCAAACTCTACTTTTAGATTTAAATATATTTTGCTCTTACAATAAATTATTGGATTGCTTGGTTGATTCCGGACTGAGTCCGAGGAGTTCGGGGGTCGGATGGATTGAGGACGGAGTTGTTGGGTTGATGTTGATATTTGTTTAAGATATTTGTGCCTTGAACTTTGCATTGTATAGTGCACGCATGTTCATGGTTAAAAAGGGAAAACCGGGTTTTTCGTGTAGTTGCATGCATGTACATGTGTTTGTAAAATGGAAACTGGGCTTGTAAGCGAGAAATGATTTATGGTATATGTGAATGGTTGGACTGACTGGATCAAGTCAGAGACATGTGTAGGGATGGTGGTAAGCAGGGACGGTGGTAAAATCCCCGCCTGTAATTCTCGCCTACGGTGCACGCGTAGGGATGGTGGCGAGCAGGGATGGTGGTAGAGTCCTGCCTGTGACTCCCGCCTATAGTGCTCTGACGGTCTGGTTTTTGGGCCATTATCGAGGATAACGACGAGGTTATGTTTAAAGGATATGTTTTGGGCCAAAATGGGATTTTGGTGTGCGTGGAAAAATGTAGTTTTATGGGATATACGCATTTGCATTCTTTCATGCATATTGTTTGAGTTTTAATGTGTTTTTATCTTGTAGCGTTTGGATCTTTACTTACCTGCGGCACCATTTTTGGTATGGTAGATTTTGATGCAGAGATCGAGGAGGAGGAGGAGGCTGAGCTCGAGGATGCGGCTCTGCCGGAGTACTGAGTTGGAGTTTATACTTTGTAGTTGTAATATTTTATTATGTATGATTTGAACGGCTTTGTATTAAACTAAGAAAAATTCTGGTACTTAGTTATATGACTTTGCTATCCGCTGCGTATTTCTTCGTACACATTTGTTGCTTATACACACACTTGGCACTCGTCGATAGGGTGGTGACCCGTGTTGTCATTATCCGGATGTCTTGATTTCCCTGTGTCTGTATGTGGGGATTTGGGGGCGTCACATGGCTCCCCCAAGAAGGTAGGAGGGTGGTGTCCTTTAAACTCTCCAAAAGAGCAATCCTTTCTTAGATTTTCTTGTCTCCTAGTACTCTGTGAAATTTTAGAATATATTCCATCAGTCACTTCATCAATTTCATCTATCTTAGTCAAAATAGACATTTCTTCCTCTAAATTACGTTTCGGGCTGAAATTTCAACAACATACTTCTTATTTTGCCTTGGCGGCATATTTAACTTATTTTCTCAGTAAAATGGGTCATATAAATAAAAGCACAATAATAGGTCCAGCAAACAATATTATGCTGAAATTTATCAAAAATTAATAAATTTCAAATCAACTTTTGACTACAATCAACAAAACTACCACTCTCAATTGGCATCCAGACCAAAATATATTAAGGATCAAGTCCTAATTCTACGATGTCTTTAACCTATGCCCCAACTGTAATCACCATTCTTATTCCTTTCCTAAGTGTCTACAGAATCGATACCCCCTTAATAATGGTCCAAACCCAAAACAATAAAATGGTTACAGTTTCGCCTATATTTTTAAAACTTTCTCCCTGATTACACATATATATCAAATACACAAGCTCCAAATTATTTACAAATATAATACAATGATTCTCAAAAACCCATTCACAAGTTTGGCTAGAGCCATTAAACTCTAAATAATTACAATACAGACACTCCAATGAAAACTATAAAAACAAAATTTTGACCATAAGAGAATTCTCTGTACAACAAAAACCATCTTCAAGTAACAAAACCATCAATCCCCAAAACTTCCAACCTTAAGTGACTAAACCAAGTCCACTCTAGAATCTTTGACTCAAAAGCTATCACTTTGAAGGAAGGAACTTTCTAAAACTTTGAAAAATATGTGAAATGAATTGGTGAGTTGCAACGTGCTTAGTAAGTAGCAATTTAATGGGGGTGTGGGAGTTGGCAATTTTCTTGACTATAAAAGAGTGAATAAATTTCTAATAAAATAATGTAAGCAATACAATTTTATCTCAACCAACTTAGTGAACCAAATATCATATTCAAGACCACATGATAATAGGGAAATCACGAATATACTACAAAGAAATCATGCCACGAAGATATCATGCTGTGGGGGAATCAATATACCACAAATATATTATGCCACGAAGACATCACTCTACAAGGGATGCCAAACATGTCACACAAACATTCACACCATGGTCTCAAGAATAAATAGCATGCTCACATTATATTTTCAAATTTAATATGCCACATAGCATTTTTCAAACATTCCAACCATTACAAAATTTGTACAAGTCCCACAAGTAGAGCCAAAAAAACATAAGAATGTGCACAAATCCAAAGTTTACACAAGTTTAAAATATAATACTCAAGTGCACCATTCCTAAGAAAACCAACAGCTCCTTTATTAAAAATCCATTAAAGAGCTACTTATCTTGATTTCTCGTCAAAATAGTCATGATATTCTTTTGCCAACGATTACTCAGAACTTATTTCAAGGCCATCATAATCCGTCAACTTCTACTCTAAAAATGATCTCGCTTAACTCTAAAATTGCACACAATCCTTAATAACATGAATATAGATTTTTTCTAAGAGATTATCCTTCAAAATTGATAAACTTCAAATTTCTAGGTTATAAATATGTTGCCAGAAAAAACACATAGACTAGCCTCTATTCCCTTATTATTTCAACCTAAATAAGGTCTACACTCAATCATATAACAATGACATCAACATGGATTAATTCTAGCTAATACCCACCACTAACACTTGAATATTAATTTCATTTTCAATACACCCAAACAACATAATCAACTAAGTATATTCTCAATAATTCACAATACCAAAATTTAACAAATCTTATATTCAACAATCATTAAACATACTACGTATGAGGGATGAGAATTTACCTAATATTATCATTGGAGGTAATGAAACAGTAAGGAGTAGTGGTTGTGGGTTGACCCACTCAAAAATAAGTAGCACAAAGGCAAACCCAAGTACAGGAGGATGTCGTGTAATAATTAGGAATAAATTCCTAGATCGTCTTCTCAGGAAAAGTTACTTAAAATCAAACTCCTTTAAAATGGTGAAAATATTCACAAAGAGAAAATAAAAATGATAGTATGTGCAATGGATGGAAGAATGCAACAAGAATGAAAAATGACACTAGTCATAGACTAGATTCATATTTTTAGATTTTTGAGTGTCGAAATGAAATGTAAAAGACTAAGAAATTGAAATTAACAATCAAAGAATTAACTAAACTGAACAATCTTAATTAATCTGGAAATTAAACAATAAAACTGAAATTATTTAAGTCCTAATTAAATTTTAATCAATCTAATATGCAATGGAACTAAGAAATTAATAAAACTAAGTTAAGAATTAAGCTAGATTAAAAAGTAATTGACAAAATATGAACTGAAAATTGAAAAGTCCCAAAATTAAGATTCTAGAGTTCACCCTAGTATTCAAATCACAAATTCTCAAAATTAATCCATAGCAATTGTAACCACTGTTAAATGAAAGCTTAAAGAAGCGAGAAAAATAAATAATACGAACTAAATAAACAGCAAATAAATTGCCCAAACTTCTAAGTCAAAAATCTCAAAAATATTCCATAAATTTTAAACTGAAATTAAATAAAAAGTAGGAAATGAAAAGAGCAAGCCAAATGAATGGAGATAAAAATGAAAAGCAGTGGAGGAGGTTGGCCAGCGGTAGTGGACCCTTCAAGGTTCTTCAACGGTGCTGTGTGCGTCTCTCAAAAAGTATGTTTTCCTTTTTGCATCTGAATAGTGAATGAAAAAGAAAGTTTGTTTTTTTTTGTGCGGCGTTGCTATCTCCCAAGATAAAAAAATAAGTGTGCGGCGTGCTAGAAGAATAATATGTGTGTTGCCCTCCCTCTCGATCAAAGTCCAATGCAGAATTAAGTGTTGCCATGCGCCTAGGAGAATAATATGTGTTGCCGTGTAGTCTTCAAAGTCCCCTTCAAGTCTTGTACACGTGCCTTTTTTTTTTTTTTAAATGAAGGTGTATGTGTGAATGCATGCCCCAAGGTCAAAGTCTCTTTTTCATTTATTAGCCTATATAAAAAAAATTAAAAATAAAAATTAGAAATAAAATAAAATAAAATAAAATAAAAATAAAGAATAGAATATCAATAATATGTTATGCATGTACAAGAACATTGTCCAATTAAATCACAAGTTATAATATTAAGCAAAAATCATGCTATTTATCAATTTAAAGCACAACTTGGATTTATGCATTTTAATCATTTTTCCATCTAAAACCAATAATAATGTAATGAAAGAATTAAAATATATTGGTTCTAAAGGTATAAAAATATGCAATATTTCAGCTCAATCACATCTCTCAACTAGCATTTTGCTAATCCTTGAGCAAATTAGTGAAAATTAATTGAGATGAATATTGCATAAATATTGAAATTCAAATAGAATTAGTCAACACAATTATGAATTCTCACAAAAGTGACACAATACTACTCAACCCTCAGGGGCTATATCCACCAAGACTATCTCAACAATTTTTCACATATAATTGAGGCAAATGTCTCAAAACTCAAATGTGTGTGTGGAGCTAAACTGGCTGTGTGTTCCTCATTATTAGCCATGATTTGTCGTAGGATTTTTCAACTTTAAAATTAATCATTGCTGATTCTAACTACTTCAAAGCCCAAGGGACTAGCAGTTTTCACGCTAGCTCTGTTTTTAAAGGTTGAACACTCAACTCCCAAAGTCTTGGGTAACTATTTTTAGCCCTTTTACTTAGGAAAATTTACTAAGTCGCATTTATTCCCTTTTTTTTTCTAATCTTTTCAAATCTCTTTTTTTTTTTTTTTAAATCTAGCTAGGTAGTCTTGCAGTTTACTTCTCCTGTGTTAAATCAGTGAATAGTAAATAAGGAACACTACAAGCATAAGCATGAGCAAAATGTTCTTCAAAATTTGCCGTTCGTCCTACAAAAATCTTATCAAGTCTCATCTCAATAAGTATAGCATCCCGGTGTTTCAAGCCACACATCAACAAAATATGATGCATAAAAAAAGGTGCTATATGCTTAAGCTTAAAAATAAATTTTCACAAAATGTTTCTGCTCAACTACTCCACCAAGATGCTTAGATGTCACAAGATATCAGAAATGGAGTGTGTGTCAATTATATATGTATCAATGCACATCATATTAATTTTTTTTTACACTACCCCCAACTAGTGAGAGACATGATTTTCAATGAATCTAACAAAAGAAAACAAAGTGCACAGAAATAAGCAAGCAAAACAAAAACAAAATCAACATGAAATATAAAATCAAAGCAAAATAACAAATAATAATAATAAATAAAAAAAATGCAAGTAAAGAAAACTGTAAAGAGGGAAAAAATCAAAACACTTCCCTGTAATCTTGCACAAGCAAGATCTCTTCGTGTGGATCAAAGACCTTCAGAAATGACTCTAGACGTTATTCGTTGACAGTGAAACAATTGCCATTCTTTGGATTGACAATGTCTACCGCGCCGTGAGGATGAACCTTCTTTAAAATGTATGGCTCACTCCATCGGGATTTCAATTTATCAGGAAAAATATGTAAGTGAGAGTTGTAAAGAAGAACTTCCTGGCCAAGTGTAAAATGCTTTGGATGAATTTTCTGATCATGTAGAATTTTTATGTGTTCCTTCGCCAGTTGAGCATTGTCATAAGCATTCTGACAAGCTTTATCCAATTCATTGGTCTGCAATTTTCTCAACCCTGAAACTTCATCAAGTGACATGTTAACATGTTTTATAGCCTAAAGAGCTCGATGTTGAATATTAACAGGTAAATGACAAGCTTTACCATAAACTAATCGATAAGGGGACATCCCTAGATTTGTTTTAAAAGCTTTCCCTAGATTTGTTTTAAAAGCTGTCCTATAAGCCTACAAAGTATCAAGGAGCTTAACTGACCAATCTTTCCTATTAGGATTGATAGTTTTCTCTAAAATGATTTTTATCTCTCTGTTTGCCAATTCTACTTGCCCATTTGTTTGAGGATAATAAGAGGTAGGAACTCGGTGTGTGATACCATATTTCTTCATGAGTGTAGAAAATGGTTTGTTGCAAAAATGAGAACCCCCGTCACTTATGATAACTTTGGGCATGACAAAACGAATAAACAGAGATTGCAAAGATTTTAGGACAACATGATGGTCATTTTTTTTGCAAGCGACGGCCTCCATCCATTTTGAAACATAATCCATAGCTAATAAAATATATGTGTTTTCAAAGGAAACTGGAAAAGGTCCCATGAAGTCTATTCCCTAACAATAAAAAATTATAGGGGTAAGAATAGGGGAAAGAGGCATCATGTTTCTTTTGCTAATGGATCCCAATTTTTGACAAGGCTCACAAGCCTTACAAAAATTATAAGCATCTTTAAACATGGAAGGCCAGTAAAAACAGCTTTGCAAAATTTTAGCGACTATTTTCTTTGTAGAAAAATGACCACCACATGCACCCATATGACAAAATCTCAACACCGAAGAAAACTCATCATCATGAATACATCTTCGAATCAATTGGTCTGAATAGTATTTGAAAAGGTATGGATCATCAAAATAAAAGTGTCGTACCTTAGAGAGAAATTGACGCTTATCTTGGATGGACCATTCAGAAGGCATTCGCTCAGTCACCAGATAATTGACTATGTCAGCATAACAGGGAGCTCTATTAATCACAAACAGCTGCTCATCTGGGAAACTATCATCAAGAGGAAGGCTGACATTTGAAGAGGAGAATGATGGCAATCTAGAGAGGTGGTTAGCTACCACATTTTCAACTCATTTCTTGTCCTTAATGTTGATGTTGAACTCTTGAAGTAATAGAATCCAGCAAATGAAGCATGGTTTTACATCTTTCTTAGCCAACAAATAGTTAAGAGTAGAGTGGTCTATGAAAATAGTAACACGAGAACCAAGAATGTAAATCCAAAATTTATCAAGTGCAAAATCCACTACAAGCAATTCTTTTTCATTAGTGGTATAATTTTTTTGGGCATCATTCAAGGTTCTACTGGCATAATAAATCACAAAAGGTCTATTATTCATACGCTATCCCAAAATAGCTCCTAAGGCATAATCACTTGCATTTTCAAAGGGAAGGTTCCACTGCGGGGGTTGCATAATAGGGGCAGTGGTAAGCAATTTTTTAAGGGTATTAAAAGCTTTTTGGCACTCATCAGTCCAAAAAAATTCAATATCATTTTGTAAAAGAGTGTACAAAGGTTTTGCAATAGAACTGAACCGTTGAATAAACCGCCTATAAAAGCCAGCATGACCAAGCCAGCATGACCAAGCTAGCATAACCCTTGAACAAATTTCCTTAACCGTCTTAGGGATAGGAAGTTTAGATATTAATTCAATTTTTGCCTTGTCAACCTTTATACCTTTAGAAGAAACAATATGTCCTAAGACAATACCTTGAGTAACCATAAATTGGCATTTCTCCCAATTAAGTAAAAGATTTTTTCCTCACATATCTGGAGAATACGTGCCAAATTATGCAAACAACTATTAAAAGATTTTCCAAAAACAGAGAAGTCATCCATGAATATTTAACAAATATCATCAATTATGTCAGAAAAATACTCATCATGCATCTTTGAAAAGTAGCTGGAGCATTACACAAACCAAAAGGCATTCTGGTAAAAGCAAAGGTGCCAAAAGGGCAGGTAAAAGTGGTTTTCTCCTGTCCTCAAGCACTACAGCAATTTGATAATAACCAGAGTATCCATCCAATAAGCAATAAAATACATTACCAGCTACTCTTTCTAAATTTGATCTAAGACTGGTAAAGGAAAAGGATCGTTCCTACTGACTAAATTAAGTTTTCTATAATCAATGCACATTCTCCAACTGGTAATCATTCTAGTTGGAATCAACTCATTTTTATCATTTTTGGCAACAGTAAAACTGGATTGTTTTGATACCACTTGAGTTGGACTTATCCACTTACTGTCTGAGATGGGGTAAATGATACCCACTGTGAGCAGCTTAAGCACTTCCTCTTTAACAACTTCCTTCATGGTAGGATTGAGCCTACGTTGAGCATCACGAACCGGTCTATCATCATCTTCAAGATGGATTTTGTGCGAACAAATAGCAGCATCAATACCTTTGATGTCGGCTATTGTCCAACCAATTGCTCCTCGTTACTTTTTTAAGACTTCAATCAATTGGGCTTCATCCTTATAATTTAACTTTCAGGAAATGACCACAGGAAAAGTGCATTCTTCAAGACCAAGAAACACATACTTTAAATCTTGAGGAAGTGGTTTCAGTTCCAACTTGGGAACTTCTTCCTCTGAAGACTTAAGTATGTCTGGTGGTGGTAGAGTTTCAAACTGGGGTTTCCATATTGCACCTGCAAATTGTACTTTAAGTAGTAAATAAGAATATGCAAAACAGTCCAAAAATTCAAAGACATCTCCATCAACATGGTCAGTTTTTTCATCAAGTAAAAAATCAGGTGTATGAAAAATAGAATCATTATCAAAGAAAGGAAAAGTTGCAAATAAATTCTGTTGGTGTCAAACTCTCCATAGCATTCAAATCACTTGTGTCATCAAAATGTGCTGGCATCTTGCAAGCATTAAAAACGTTCAACTCAAGCGCCATGTTCCCAAACGTAAGCTTCAGAACTCCACTTCTGCAATCAATCAAAGCATTTGATGTAGTTAGAAATGGTCGTCCTAGGATGACAGGAGCTTAATAAATAGTGGAGGTTGGCTGCTACATATCAAGAACTACATCCACTAGGTAGTAAAATTTGTCCACCTGGACTAGCACATCCTCTACAATACCTCTCAGTTTCTTAACTGATCTGTCAGCCAACTGTAGCATAATGGAGGTCTTTTTCAGCTCACCCAATCCCAACTACTTATACACTGAGAATGGTAGCAAGTTCACACTACTTTCCAAATCAAGTAAAGCTCTCCCAAAGCGTGAATCACCTATCATAATGGAAATGTTGGGAAAGCCAGGATCTCTGAACTTCTGAGGAGTCTCGCTCAATATCAATGCATTGACTTGCTCCGTTAGGAAAGTTTTCTTCTTTACATTCAACTTCCTCTTCACTTTGCACAAGTCCTTCAAAAATTTGGCATATGAAAGCACTTGTTGCATGGCATCCAAAAGTGTAATATTAATCTTTACCTGCTTGAAAATCTCCTAAATCTCAATGTGGTATTTGTTCTTTTGGCCAGCTGCCAATCTTTGAGGATAGGGAACCACAAGTTGGTACCCCCTACTACTTTCAGCATCTGCACTCATAGGCTTTTTCAGCTCTGGTCTCACTACCTCTGGTTCCTTTTCAGCTTCACCAGTCTCTGCTGCATCTTCAGGTGTAGGAGTAACTACCTGTGTGTCCATAGTCATCTCTGGTTGGGCAACTTTCTTTCCACTTCTCAAAGTAAGAATGGCCTTCGCTATCTAAAAAATGTTCCCTGAGACAGTATGCACTTGCTGTTGTTGTTGCATGTATACTTGAGGATTAGGTTGAGGTTGTGCTGGAAATTTCCCTTTCTGTAGGGTACTCAAGATCGTGCTCATCTTATTAATAGTGCCTTGTAACTCATTTATGGTCTGAGTGTTCTGATTGTTTGTGGTGGCCTGAATCTACATGAATTGCTTAAGTGTATTGGCCATCTGTGCCATATTGTGGTCTAGAGACTTCTTTGTAGATGACGGAGGCTGAGAATTCTGTGCAACTACATGAGACTGTAATCCAGGAGGAGCTACAAAAGGATAGCTCTGAGAACTCTGGTATGGCTGATACTGATGCTGAGGAGCACTCTGATGAAATAGCTACTATTGAGATGGTGGAGACTGGCCAGGCTGATCATTTCTCCATGAGAAATTTGGGTGATTCCTCCACCCAAGATTATATGTGTTGGAAAAAGGATGATTATGTGCTCTGTTAACCCACTTTCTTGAAATACTGGCGTAATTGAGTAGTCTTGGGTCTTATGGTTCAAATCAGCACATATAGAACATGCTTTTACTACTTTCACAGCCTTCACTTTTTCCATTTCCATGACCTTCAGTCTTCTAGTTAAAGCAGCTATTCAGGCTTGAACATCAGTTTCTTCCTTAAGCTCATATCTACCCCTCCAGAAATAGCCCTTAGTGGCTGTGCTGTTAAAGATACTCGATCAGTATGAGTGTTCCACTTTTGTGCACTCTCTGCAAGATAGTCAAAAAATGATAGTGCTTCATTTGGTTCCTTGCTAAAGAATTCCTCATTGCACATCATCTAAATAAACTGCTTGTATTATGGAGTGAGACCAGTGTAAAAATAGCTCACCAACCTCCAAGATTCAAAACCATGATATGGATAAATGTTTACCAAATCTTTAAATTTCTCCCAACTAGCCTGAAAAGTCTCATCAGGTTTTTGATTGAATTGATTGATTTGCTCTTGCAAAAACTGAGTTCTCTAAAAAGGAAATTTTTTTTGTAAGAATTCACGCTATATATCAGACCAACTAGAGATAGAATTAGGCCTCAAAGAATTAAACCAAATCTTCACTTTATTCTTTAAATAGAAAGGAAACAAACGATGTCTAATAAATTCATCAGTAATGGCGCTAGTAATAAAAGTAGTGCAAGCCAACTCAAAATCTGTCAAGTGCTGGTAAGGACTCTCAGAATCCATCCTGTGTAACTGAGGTATCACTGACATCATACCATGCTTAATAGAAAAATTAGGTGCATCTTCGGGTAAAACAATGCATGAAGGTGTAGTGGTGCGAGTGGGTTGCAAATAATCTTAAAGAGTGTGTGGTGTAGGTGCAGCCATGGTTTGTTCAATTTCAATATCCACACTCATAGAAGAGATAGAAGAGCTATCTATCTCCGAGCTGTGTATACTACTCTCAACACTCAATGTGACTCTAAGCAACCTATTTGAACTGTCTCTCACCCATGACATGAAACATCAGTCTAAATAGCATAAATAAGATTCAAGTGACTGAGTGGTAGATGGCAAATGAAATATGTAACCAGAGATAATATAGTGAAAAAACAAATGAAAAAAAATAACAAGTTTAAATTTAAATTAGACAACTATACCGGGCAACGGCGCAAAAAACTTAACTCACTCAAAAATGAGTAGCACAAATGCTAACCCAAGTCTAGGAGGATATTGCGTAATAATTAGGAATAAATTCCTAGATTGTCTCCTCAAGGAAAGTTACTTAAAATCAAACTCATTTAAAATGGTGAAAATATTCATAAAAAGAAAATAAAAATGATGGTATATGCAATGGATGGAAGAGTGCAACAAGAATGAAAAAGGGCACTAGTCATGGACTAGATTCATATTTTTAGATTTTTGAGTGTCGAAATGAAATGTAAAAGACTAACAAATTGAAATTAACAATCAAAGAATCAACAAAACTGAACAATCTTAATTAATCTAAAAATTAAACAATAAAACTTAAATTATTTAAGTTCTAATTAAACTTTAATCAATCTAATATGCAATGGAACTAAGAGATTAATAAAACTAAGCTAAGAATTAAACTAGATTAGAAAGTAATTGATAAAATATGAACTGAAATTGAAAAGCCCCAAAATTAAGATTCTAGAGTTCATTCTTGTATTCAAATCACAAATTCTCAAAATTAATCTATAACAATTGTAATCACTGTTAAATGAAAACTTAAAGAAGCGAGAAAAATAAATAACACGAAGTAAATAAACAGCAAATAAATTACCCAAACTTCTAAGCCAAAAATCTCAAAAATATTCCATAAACTTTAAATTGAAATTAAATAAAAAGTAGGGAATGAAAAGAGAAAGCCAAATGAATGGAGATGAAGATGAAAAGCAGTGGAGGAGGCTGGCCAGCAGTAGTGGACCCTTCAAGATTCTTCAACGACGTTGTGTGCGTCTCCCAAAAAGTATGTTTTCCTTTTTGCATCCGAGTAGTGAATGAAAAAGAAGTTTTCTCTTTTTTTTTTGTGCGGTGTTGCTATCTCCCAAGAGAAAAAATAAGTGTGCAGCGCGCTAGAAGAATAATATGTGTTGCCCTTCCCCTCGGTCAAAGTCGAATACCAGAGTTAAGTGTTGCCATGCGCCTAAGAGAATAATATGTGTTGCCGTGTAGTCTTCAAAGTCCCCTTCAAGTCTTGTACACGTGCCTTTTTCTTTTTGAAAACAAAGGTGTCTATGTGTGAATGCATGCCCCAAGGTCAAAGTCTCTTTTTCATTTATTAACCTATATAAAAAAAATTATAAATAAAAATTATAAATAAAATAAAATAAAAATAAAGAATAGAATATCAAAAATATGTTATGCATGTACATGAACATTGTCCAATTAAATCACAAGTTATAATATTAAGTAAAAATCATGCTATTTATCAATTTAACTCCCAACTCAGATTTATGCATCTTAATCATTTTTTTTATCTAAAACCAATAATAATGTAATGAAAGAATTAAAATATATTGGTTCTAAATGTATAAAAATATGCAATATTTCAGCTCAATCATAGGTGAAGGTTACACAAACACAGAGAAAGAAATATATATATGTATATATATAGTCGGGGGCTTGAGACAAAGGTATGGCGAGGGAAGGGGGATTTGAGAGAGAGAGAGAGAGAGAGAGAGAGAGAGAGAGAGAGTTGGGGAGTTGAGATAAAGAATTTTGAAAGAGAGAGGGTGTGTAAGAGAGTGAGTTTGAGGAGTGTAGAGAGAGAGAGATGAGAAAGTGAGGAAGAAGGGTTGTGCAAGAGAGGCAGAGAAGTGTCGTGAGAGAGAGAGAGAGACAGAGAGAGAGAGAGAGAGAGAGAGAGAGAGAGAGAGAGAGAATCAAAGGGGGGATGAACTTGCAAGAATGGAAGGCAAAAGGTGGGGAGGGGGGAGGGGAGAGAAAAGGAAATAAAATGAGAAAGGGGTTGGGCCTTCGGTGGGCTTGGGCTATGACATAGTCCATGCGCACTATACGGAGTTCTCCATTGCTAGAAGTAATCACCAAGAGGGAGGAGGGATTGATTGTGACTATGGGGGAAGCTAGGTGTTGTCAGTGCTGGGCTCATGGACAATGCGAAGTGTAGCACTTCCCTTGGTTCCCAGTGGTGGACAACCATCCCTGAGGAGGAGGAAGAAAGCTTACTTTGTTCTAGCTATTAGTTAAAAAAACCACATCCGTTGGTATCAAACAATGGCTAGCTAGTTGAATCCAAACATTCGATGGTGGGGAGTCATAGTGGTGCTTGTCTGTAGGGGAGAGCAGTGTGGTGCACGATGGGCTACTGAGGGACTCTATCTTCGTGGCTGTAAAATAGAGGCTCTTGGTGTCTTCTATAGCTCTCTGTTTGCGGCGTTGGGCTATTGTAGTATTGTTTCTTCTGACAGTTGTTGGCATTTGGTGGTCTAAGCACGAGGGAGGTGCTGTCATACTGGAAATATCACATATAAATATTTCCAGGACAATTAAAATATTCATAAGTTTTAAAATGCTAGACTTACTTTAAAAATCTACTTAGTATCTTTAAAAACAAGTCATCGATGTTTGGCACGTAGAACGAGGCTCGTAACTATGAAAGAAAGAATGAGCGGGTGTGACAGCATCCAACAAAGGCTTTGACTCAAAAAGTGAATTATTTCAACCTAGAATTAATTCCTTTGATAGAATCCTCGAGCAATGGAGTGAGGCAGTCCCAATGGGTTATTACTTGTCATGCAAAACTTAATCTATGATTGAAAAGATGATTGTGTGGAATGTGCGAGGTATAGGCACGTCAAAGATACATTTGAGGAAATTGGTTAGGAAATATTCGGTTTCCATGTTGGCTATCTCGAAACCTTTCATGCAGGAGGCTTCTATGCTTTGTTTTGCTCAATTTTTAAATTTCCCTAATTATTGTTCAAATGAAGCAATGGGAGGAAAAGTTTGGGTGCTATGGAATGAAAATTATGATTTTGAAGTGGTGGGTATGTTGGACCAAATGATTGAGGGATGGTCGATCATAAATGGAATAAAAGTGTTTGTCACCTTTGTATATGCAAAATGTTCTCTCTATGAAAGTAGGGCTATTTGGACTGATTTGGAGGCTTTACAAGTGGGTTTACAACCTTGGCTAATTGTGGGGATGCTAACGCTATAAAGGAGGATGGGGAGAGGGTTGGTGGGCATTGTAGCACCTTGATTCCCATGTATGGAAATGCAGGAATCGTGAAGCCGGGATGGTAACAATATCGGTCACACAATCCAAACGACAAGTGTTAAGTATGTGTATATGTAGAAAGTTTAGAACAAAAATCATAGCAAATAATTAAATGATAGTCAACTAAGTACTAGAATTTTTAAATATAGATTCACCATAATAAAAGAATTTCAAATGATTATAAAGTTATTCAGTAAAATATAATAAAAACCAAAATGCTTAGTAAAAAGGGGAAATAAATCCCAAAGCCAACAAGCGACCCCAGGTCACTCCTCCAGCAGAGCCAAAACCTCAAGTTTGACATCCTCATCTGCATCAATATCTACTATTCCATAAAATTGAACAGCAGTGTATGAATACCACGTTAGATTATAATTATCAACAAGTAACCAACCAAACAACCCAAGAGATAAAAACACATTTAAACAACCAACAATGCATATGTTGAAATATGCATGAGACCAATATCATCATTTTCCTGAAAATGACTATTTTTCCAATGCATGCCAAAAATCCCATTTCACCCAAAACAAGTCCAATAAAAGAAACAAATGCCATTTTTCCTGAAAACGAACCACATATCCATTTATCAAAATTTGTCATTTTCACAGAAAATGGCCCAAGTATAAAACCATAATTTTCCCAGAAAATGGTTTACTATCCATTTATCAAAATACACCATTTTTTCTAGAAAATAGCCCACATATCCAATTATCCGTATGCACCATAATCTCCCCTAAGGACCATCCGCACACCCTGGCTCTCTTTGTTACACCACGAGTAACGATCGTGCGTGTGACTTCATAACAAGCGATGCCCAGCTCCACGCTTAACGCATTTGTGACCAAGCATCATTTAGCACCCACCAGCAAAGGGGCTACAGAGTCAACATAAGAGCGTTACCATCTCATCTGATCCCGTTGTCGCCCAACGACAATCCAAGGAACGTCACTCGGTTTATTTCGCTTCTGAGTGACTAGTGGAGCTCCACCAAGATAATGTCCCATCTCGACTTGGGGTCTTGATACGCGAGCACCTAAAAATCCTTTCTCAACATGAAAAGCCAGTTTTCATTCATAACACATGAAAATGCATAAAACTATGTAATGAATGTTATGACACAATACAAAATAGATAAAAAATATGCAATCACCGCCAAACTCCACAAACATACCAAACCTCCAATCCGACCCAAAAAATCCATACTCCTCATAGCCAAGGCCCAGAACAACCAAACAGACTACATGAAATTATGTTAGCGTAAAAATATATTGAAATCTCATTAAATTATTTGAAAAATTACTTACAACGATGGAAAGGAAACTCTAGAAGATCAAGGGTGTGTAAGCCTAAGGGTGGTGCTGAAAGTGGTGGAGCAGTGGTGGATAGTGCTTTTCCAAGGGCTGGTTATGGGTCTTAAAGTATGGAAAATGGAGGGGGACCTAAAGGGTGGTTGTGGTTGGGCATGAGGGAGCTAAGGAGGTCGTGCGTGGTCTAGTGTGGTGGCGAGCTAGCTCATGGTGCTGCCAAGGCCGTGTGAGAAGAAGAACCCATTTTGGGTTGTGCATGATGGAGGGAGAAGAGGCTATCGTGAGGGAGGGAGAAGGTGCTAAAGGGTTCGTAGAGCTCAGTGGTGGCTTGAGGAGGCAGTCCACGGAGGGCCTAGTAGTGGATCTAGGTCGTGCGAGAGAGAGGGAGTCCGTAAGAGATATAGGGAGAGTGGGGAAAGGTTGAGGTAGGGTTGGGAGTGGGGTGGTTAAGGGGGTGTCACTGGTGAGGGAGGAACTGGATGGTGGTGGTGCGATGGCCAAGCAACGGCAAATGGCAGAGCTGGGTTGTTGAACCCACAGCTTTGCGTGCACAAGTGGGGGAGGGCAGCAGCAAGATGGAGGCTGGGTCGGTGGGTGATGGTTGCCAGCATGAGGGTGTGAACTAGTGAGGTGAGCATTGCACTGTGGGGCTAGGCTAAGAGAAGGGATTTGGTGAGGGGAGGGGGTGCTGCACAGGCCGAAGGAGAGAGAGAAAAAAGAAAGGAAAATGAGAAAAAGAGAAAGAGACTAGGGTTTTAATTCAGGCCCTTCATCTTAGGGTCTTCAATTTGATCCAACGATGAGGATTTAAACATAGAATTAGCTAACTTAAAAAGAATGTATAAATAAGAAGACAATTAAAAACCAACAACTTAGTAAAATAAAATAGTAAAACCAACAATAAAAATTATTTGAAATAAAGAGCCAACAAATAATAGGCAATAATTAATAACAAGAAAAAACACATTAAAATAAATTACACAATTTAAGCATTAAAAAAGATAAAATACTATAATAATAATAATAATAATAATAATATTATTATTATTAATCAAGATAAAATAAAAGAACCAATAATATAATTTGTAAAATAACTAATTAAAAATAAAAGGAAATGAGGGATGTCATAGGCATCCTAGACCTTTGGCTGCCATGGAGGAATATAATACTTGCTTCAACAATTGTGGTGGTGTTGATCTAAAATTCCATGGTGGGTGTATGTCTTAGTGTAATGGGCACGATAGACCGACATGGAGATGGGCAAAGCAAGACTGGGCTCTTGTGAATGTGTCGTTCATAAATTCTTTTCAAAATATTAGTTTGCAATATTTGGAGAGGAAGACATCTGACAAACCGATGCTGCTTCATTTCTGAAAGTCTTCGACAAGATATGGGCCACCACCTTCAGGTATCAAAACATGTGGAGTAATCATGAAAATTTTCTTCCATTTATGCGATAGGTGTGGATGGATCCAGTTTATGCTACAGGCAGGTTTAAATTGGCTGGTAAGCTTAAAAAGGCAAAAGTTGCTTTAAAGTTGGGGAACTCAGAGGTTTTTGGCCAAGTAGACCTTACTATCAAGGAGTTGGAAAGTCGAATGGTAGTCCTAGAGGAGTAGTTACAAGGGGGTTATATTCAAGAGGTTGAGATGGAACTTTTTTGCATGAAATGTGAGCTTGATTACTAGGAAATAAGGGAGGAAATATGTGTTCATCAACTTGCGAAAAAGAGATGGTTGCTGGATGGTGATTAAAACTTCAAGTTTTTTCATGTGATTAATAACCAAAACTAGAATTGATCTATGATTGAATCAATTGTGTTGGAAGATGGTACGATGTTGGCATCACCTAAGGAGACTCATGAAAGTGCGGCGAGGTATTTTCAAAATTTTCTCACTAAGCAATCGACAAGAGTACTTCTTGATTTGAGTAATATTATTTCCAATGAGATATCAGAAGAGGAAAACAAATGCCTTTGCAAGGAACCAACATAAATGGAAGTGAAAATGATGCTAAATTCAATTCCATTAGATAGCAGCCTAGGTCCCGATGGTTTTGGTTTCGGATTTTATTTATCTGATTGGGATTTTGTTAAGAAGGATTTGTTAGAAGTTGCAAAGGATTTTTTTAGTGGTTCGGCCCTACCCAAATTTTCACTTCTTCTTACTTTGTACTTATTCCAAAGGTTAAGGATTCGAGAAGTTATGAATAGTTTAGGCCAATTAGCCTGTGCTTTATGGCCTACAAAATTTTCTCAAAAATTATTGTAGGAGGATTGACTCAGTTCCTTAACCTTATTGTCTCTCCAGAGCAAGGGGCATTGAAGCATCTTTGAAAATATTACTCTTACTCAGGAAATGGTTCACTCAATCAGCAGGAACTGCAAATGGGGAAATGTTGTATTAAAAATAAATATGGTTAAGGCTTATGATTGGGTAGACAGGAGACTCCTGATTTGGGTCTTGGAAGGTTTTGGTTTCTCTAGTTGCGTTTGTAATTTGATAGTAGAATGTGTGAAGTCCCCATTGTTCTCCATCATGATGAATGGTACGTATAGGGGTTTTTTCAGATCACATAGGGGTCTTTCTGATGGAAGAGGTTCTTTCTAAACTGGAAGGATTGGTAATTTTTATCACATGAGGGGAGCTCCAATAATCTCTCATTTATTATATGTTGATGATTTGCTTGTTTTTGCTAATAGTGAGAGGTGCTCGTTGAAGATGCTATTGAAGACTTTGGAGATGTATGAAACATGGTTTGACCAGTTAATGAATAAGGAGAAATCAACGCTTTTCTTATCCATTAAGATCAATACTTCTAGAAGGTGGGGCTTCTTTGTTTGACGAGTTTTGTGGAAGGGAATTTTCCTAGTATATATCTTGGGACCCTTTTGGTTCCTGGATGTCTAAATGTTAGAATGCTTGAACAGTTGGTGTCAAAAATTAAAAACAAGGTGGCAAGTTGGAAGAAGAGACTACTATCTCAAGGGAGTTGTCTTATCCTTATTAGACATGTTTTGTCATGTACGGCATCCCATATACTTGTGGTTTTGCTAGTTCCTTTGGCAGTGCTAAGAAAAACAGATTCTATTCTCTCTTCTTTTCTTTGGGAGGAGAGTAGTGGCAAGGTGAAAATGAAATGGCATGCTTGGTTGAAGGTTTGCAAACCCTTAGATGAAGGGGGTATTGGCGTAAGGGATTTTAATGACATTCAAAGCTCATTTCACATGAAGTTTGCATGGAGACTCATGACTTTAGACAATCCATGGACTCGATTCTTTAAGGTGAAATATGTTAAAAAAGGACATATGGCTTTAGCTGATTCTCCACTTGCGAGCTCTCGTTTTTGGAAGTCAATTGTAAAGGTGTTTTTGGAGGTATATGAGGATGTTTATGTGAAAGTTAAAGCAGGAAAAGCTTCATTCTGGTTTGACAATTTGATTAGCAGTGGTCCTCTTGCTGCATCATCTACCACAATCCTACAACCTGGTATTAAATAAAAGACTATTGGGAGTCTACGACATGGGATGTTGATTTGTGGAAGGAAATGGTAGGGGTCACCAAAATAGAAGAGATTTTTATGTCTTCTATCAAGAAAAAAAGGGGACCTAATGTTTTTGTTTGGAAACCATCCATTGATGGTAAATTTTCCGCCGCTTCTGCACGGGAGATAATCAAGGCTAAAGGGGATGAAGTTCCGTGGATGGAGTGGGTCTAGCACAAATTGCTTCCAAAGAAAATCTCGATATGCATGTGAAAAGCTATGTTCCAATGTTTACCAGTGAATGAGAGAGTACAGAAACTGGGAATAGATATGGTTAGATGCTGCCATTGCTATGTGAATAGACAAGAGGAATCACTCAATCATGTGGTTAGTCTGGGAACCATTGTGAATATGGTTTGGAAAATAGCTGCAACTACCTTCGGAATCCTTCATTTGGATGCTGAACCGTGGAGGTTGACAATCACTAGGTGGCTCAGATGTGCAAAGAAATCGACCGAAAAAGGTTTGATAATTGGGTTGTTACCTACTGTGATATCTTGACGACTTTGGCTCAGGCATTGTAAAGCCCACATGAAAGATATGCATGAATTAGGGGATGCAATATGGTTATAAGTGAGATTTTGGATTACAAAAATTGCAGAAGGATTGAAGGGATTGTTGTCCTCTATTGAAAAAAATATTTTGGAAGCTCTACATGTTCATATGAAATAGCCAATGGTCAAACCTCCTCTCAAAGTAGTCTAGGAAAAGCCTGCTCTAGGTTGGTTGAAGCACAATATTGATGGCTTGTGTAGAGGAAATCCTAGTTCTTGTGGTGGTGGGGGTATAATTCGTGATTCACTTGGTAATATTAAGGCTGCTTTCTCTAAAAAATCTGAGAGTGGTACTAACAATATAGCGGAGTTACGTGCTCTTACTAGTGGTGTTTGGCTTTGCAAAGATTTGGGCCACCAGAATATATGCATTGAAAGTGACTCGGCTTTGGTGGTGGGATGGCTCACATTTGGAATTTGTTCTTCCTAGTATTTATGGGACTTTTGGGAAGTACTAGGGGAGGAGTTACAAGGTCTTCACTTCTCTATAAAAGCATCAATTTAGAGAAGGCAATCAGGTGGTGGATTTTTTAGCGCGACAAGGCAAGGGAGGCATTACAAGGAGATATTATGCTGGTGATGTTTTGTCTAATAGATTGAGAGGACTCATTCAAATGGTTAAGCTAAGTATCCCAAGTCTTTGATTTTAATTTTGGTGTCTTGTTATTTCTCTTCAATTCTTTATTTATCTGTTGGTTTGATATGTTTGCTTGAGCTAGTTGATGTATAAGGTTTTCCTCCGCCATAAGTGATGTTTTATTAATAAAGAATGGAGATGATTAATATGGTCTCACGGAGTATGTCTAGAAAAGTAATCAAGTCCAAATGAATTGAAGTGAGAGTCAATGGGAGATTATTTGGATACTTACTTTTATTTTATAACTCATAGTTCGGGCACTTATGTCATTTTGGTTTGACATAGTCATAAGCATATTACATAAAATGAGATTGAGTATTGCTTTGAGTTGTAAACCGATCATAAGGGATTAAGAATGCTTGACCTAGTGTGATCAAATAGTCTAGAGCTTGTGCTCCTATTCTATGCCTCATTGTCTGGTCGCATTCTTTATTATTATTTCTTTTTTTATAAGGGAATAACTTCTTGAGAGATCAAATAAGATTGTTTATGGACATAGTACTCATTATAGACAAGTGAGAGATATTAGTAAATGGATTAAAAGCCATGAACTATGTGGTGTCCACATGGCTTAAGTTCATGTGAGGAGTAATTACTTTGGTAAAATAGTCTCGAACCCCACTTGTTATTTAATTTCTCATAAATTAATTAAATGATAGGTTAATTAACTTTCCATCAGTTACGTTATGCCCCGGTCACGTAGAGGTCGGAAAGTTACTTCCTGTAACTCAAAACTCACATTTCATTAATATATTTACAGACTCCAAGATATAAGGTTGCCAGAATACTAGAAAACCTTTTAATAAAATCTGTCAATCCTTAGAAATCTTCTATTTGTAATCCACTATGCTTAAATAATCATCTCACCCATGGTTCATTATCCTGATCCTTATCTAAACAATTCCAAAATCATCTAAAAAATATTCTAGAAATAAGGGGTGAGTTATCAGCAACTCAGTATGCAGATAACATTTACTAGTATAAAAATATGAGCATTTACAAAGTTCGGAATGCATAACAAAATATTTTTATTTTTAGACTACAAAATCAAAACATGTTATCAAAAATATCAGAGTAAAAGTTTCAGAAAATATTCTTATTCAAAGTTCCTTTGGCATAGCATAACTGAACATTTTCATCTCATCATATCACATTAGAATAGAGACCATGTTTAACCATCATGGTAGGGTTGTGCAAATTGCAATAGCTAACCAAGCAAAAACAGAATATGAATCTTCCCCTTATTTATTCTCGAAATCCCGAGAGTATACATAGGAAAGACCATGCAGAAAAACACTTTAATTTCAAAGTGGGTGTACTGAAAACAAAAAGGTTGGTACAAACCTGAAGAAAGGGCACAATTTTACGCCTCTGGTAAGGTCAGAATGGAATAGAAATAGAGACAGAATGTCATACCAGAGGTTTTCAGAAATCACAACATATCATATTAGAGTACAGAACATATTCAGAATAAAATCAAATCAAATCATAAAAATATAATTTATGCATAAAATTTCTTATTCGCTCTCTTTTACACAGTTCAGAAACAAAATGCCAAAATAACTCATGTCTACACCAGTCATACCAGAAAATACTATATTCTTATATAGAATTTCATGAGTAATGCAGAACAAATAATTGAGATTGTTTCATAAACCTTTTCATAACAAAACATGCATATTTTTCAAAGTTAACCTTGTTTCATTTCTTTTATGCAAAGTCTAGCATAGGAATCTGCTTACTTGAACGTCTTAGCTTTTGAGAATTTCTCCATAATAGTACTAAATGAAAATCAATCATCACCTATAAAATAGTCATCTACTCCCATAAATTTCCAATCGAACATGTATTTATCGAACATGTATTTCATCAAGTGCTTAAACCTGAATTACTAAATAATCTATTTTTCTTTAAAAATAATCTAAAACTCTCGTGACCCTATGATATCATATATTCTAAAAAATATCGATTTTCACTTAATACCTTCAACTAAGTCATCAACTATAAATTCTTTAGATCTTAGTAACAATTGTAATTTGAGAACCTTAACTATTTTCTATCAAACAAACCTTTTGAAAGAATAAAAAGTGAGTCAAAAACTACATAAAATAATATAAAAATTTTCTATAATCGTAAAAAAAAAAATATATGCCCCATCGAAAACACCCGTATAAACAAAAGAACATTTCTTCTGATTTGTGATTGTAAAGGCATAATTGTAATTTTCTAAGAAAATGTGTACTATACTTTACGTAGAACAATTAGGAAAAAGCTAACCAACTACCTTTCGTTTAATAAAAGAGGGAAGAGGCAGCAGTAGAGGCTTACGGAGAGGGAAGAGAACGCAAGGGAGGCTCGGCGAAGTTGGGGCATTATGTGAGAGAGAGATATATATATATATATATATATGAGAAGTGATGAGAAAGAGGGCTAACATAGAAAGATTGAGAGAGAGACCACAGTGAGAGGGAGGACTTACGCACCAAGCATGATGGGGAGCTATAGACTAGGGTCACCCAAGGTAGAGTCTGAAGGTGGAGCTTGTCCTTTGGCATCTTCTGTTGTCAGTGGTGTCATTTGCGGCTGTGGCAACTAATGGGACAGTGGGTATTTGAGTCAAAATGCTCTATTTCGAGGGCTAAAAATGGAGGACGTGCAGGCTAGCGGCTTGCATGTGGTAGTGTTATTGTGCGTGTGAGTGGCTATGGCTTTGTGTGGGCTAAGCAGCAGCAACCAATCCTTGGTAGGTTTCTGTTGGTGCATTCTGAGCCTCTATATATAGACCAAAGGAAAAACCCTAGTGTTGAAGAAAGAGACGTACGTGCATGGGAGTGGGACTAGATTTGTGCGTGGTTGAAATTTATAGAAGGCAGTCTGGTAGCTAGGAGTTTTATTATGAGAAGGGAGGTAGAATGGTAAAAGTGTTTGAAGTCTAACACGTTTGGGAGATGTTTTTTTTTTTTTTAGGTGATCTGGTAGGGCCCACTATAAATATTTGGGCCCACATTTTGAGTAGTGCAAAAATTATGAAAGGGCTCTTCTATGAATTTTGGACCTCAACTCAATCTCAAAAAAATAATCCAACTTGTTAAAAAAAAAAAATTATTAAAAAGATTTTTAACCTAATTATCAAACCCAAAGGAAATCATAATCCACTAAAATAGAGATTTTAGGCTCATAGTCTATTTAAAAAAATTATTTTGAAAACTCAAATGAGCTTTTTGCACATATAAATCCAAAACTTTTTAAAAACAACTTGGCACTGGACTCGGGTGTTACAAGTAAACCTACACTAATAAAAAATTAGCTTAATTTTAGGAAAATTAATTAACAATGTATCAGAAGACACTTAAAGCTGATGAAATCCTTTTAATGAAAATCAAACCTGCTTTTTGCTAAATTTGTTCTGTTCAACCTTAATACCAGCCTTTTTATTTTGGGTAAGGTACTCATTAGGCTTGTGCATAAAAAGGCCAAGACCGATCAATTCGAAAGGCCTGACATGGCCCCATGTGACTAAAGTCGGTTCAACAAGTCAAACCCATTACCAGGTTTATTACACATCGAAACCGATCACTTGAGGTCCCGAAGAAAAAGAACTAGCACTCACTCAATGCTTAGAGCTACTCTCCATTTCTCCTCATGTTCTCGCCTCTCTCCAAATAGGTTAAATAAGACAGCACAATCTGGCATGGGAAAGATACGCGACGGCACAATCTGGCATGGGAAAGATACTCTAAGTGCCTGGAGAGTAATCGAGCCATAGGGGTATAAAATGCCCGCTACAACTATGAAACATTTTTGAACTATCATCTTCCTCTTCGCTTATGTCATCTTTGTCGAAGGGTATGGGAAAGAGGGAGTAGTTCTTGGGTAGGGAGAGGACGGAATTGCCAACAATGGAGGGGTGGCGGCATTTGGGGCAAGTGATGGTGGGTTTGGGAGGGGCAAAGTAGGAGGAAGTGGAAGAGGAGGGAGGGATGATGTGGGAGAGGCAGAGTTTATAGAAGCAGTGACCACATTTGATGGGAGTCCTCGTCATAGGGGCGTGGGAGTCCTCGTCATTGGGAGTTTGGTAGATTAAGCAGCTCAGGATCCAAATCTTCTTCTTTGAATTCGATGGAGATTTCTTTGGCATGGCACTTGGTTGATAGAATTGGAGTGGTTGTGAAAAATTAAAGACCTTTCTAGTTGACAGAGAATTCTTAAGAAAAAGAAACTGAGGGAGACGAAGGGGGAGGGAAGTTTGAAATAGTGTAAGGAGAATGGTTTCATCCGAAATTTATTGGTCGGGTCGGGTCGGGTCGGGTCCAAATTCTGGTTTGGGTGGGTCGCTATGCAGGCCAGCTTGTACTCATGGTTTGGAGATGTTGTGATCACTCTCTTTCTTTTTATTTTATATAAGTTATTGACACTCAAGATTGATGCAAAATCTGTAATTTTCCTAGAATTAGATATTATCATTTGAAAACGTTTTATGCCAAACATAAAAAAAATATTTAAGGTTATTATATTATTTGAAGAAAAAAAAGTTAATTAAAAATGGAGATTCATTTAATTAAGTTGGTCCTAAATTTACAAATTAAGATGCTACATATGCATATGTGATTGGTGCAATACTACAAGTGCATAGTATCGTAGTTTTATAGTAAAGTGATGAAAAGAGTATCGTCTTCAGGGATTGGTAACTTACTTTTGACAAATACCGAAATTATACTAATCTCAATTTTATCTAGTGAAGTCACTAAGATTTTTGTAACTGTAATTTAAAATAAAATCAATTCAAAGAAAAATATGCAAAGGAAAAGAAAAATGATGTTCGAAAATCAAATTAATAGGAAAGAAAACTTCTAGGAAATCGATTTCACCTAATTCCTTACTATGCTTTACTCATCTAATTAATTGAATTTAATTCTCTTTGTTTGTTAGCAAATCTCTAATTCATCTAAAAGCCTCTTTCAATAGTCAATTAGAAATTATTCTTGTTTATCATTTTACACAAGAGTATGCAAATTAATAAAGTAAGAAAGTAATAAGACCAATGATTTTAATACTACATAAGTTCATAAAAGTCTTTTGGATCTCTATATTTACCTATACTGAAATATCTAAGATCTATCCTATAATTCCCTTTTTCGATAGCAAATCACAAGACTAAAATTTATCTAATTAATGGCTAATTAATTAGAAACAATAAACTCAGAATGAATCAGACAAATAAATAAAGAATTATTTTAAATTAGCATAGAAAATTAAGCATAGTTCGGAATTAGATTACATCGTTTTCCTGAAATAAAGAAAATTTAATTCATGCTAAAAATTAATTTTAATATAAACGAAATCACCATAATTTTTTTTAAAAATAATAGAAGAAAAATGAATACTAAAAAATGCTCGTTACAGTCACAGCTCTCGGTCACAGTAGCGTCTTCAAACCAAAACATTATTCCTTGCCATCCCTCGTTTCGTCTTAGCTTCTACACAAAAAATATTTTTTTTTCTTTCTTGTGAAAACCAAGTCAAACCCCCTAAAAGAAAATCCTAAGGAATTGACAGCTTTTTCTTTTTTCTTTCCTTTTGTGTGGTCTCCACACGTGTATCTTCATTCCCGGATCCAATTACTCATGTTGACCACTTCTTCTCCATTGTGCTCGTCCAAGAGAAGCCGTATCCCATGCTTGCCAGTTTCTAAAACCAAGTCAAATCACTTGCTTTGCGTTTATCCATTCAACAGCCCAAGAAAAAAAAATCCCAACCTTTTGCATCATGCGTCTTTTTTTTTTCTTTTATTCAGCAGCTCCTATATTCAAATAACAGTTTCATTTTAACGAGAATTTCTAAATAATAAGCTTGTAAAATTTAGATTTTTATTTTTTTTAAATTTGAAATAAATTTAAATAATAACAATAAAGATTAAAATTAACAAAAATAAATAAAATTAAACTAAAATTTAAAGTTAAGAGGTGATAAAATATATTAAATAATACAAGTCATCAATATGAAAACCTGGTGATGTATGGATGATATCTTATCTATATGTAAGTACGAGCTGAGGAAAGAGACATGCATGCATAGACAAAGAAATGAAGATATATTAATTGGAGTTTTAGACCAAAAAAATTAAGATTATAAAGACCAATGCAGCAAAATAACAAAAACACCACTCTCTCTCTCTCTCTCTCTCTCTGTCTGTATATATATATATATATTTATATATATTAAACTACGTGTTACAAACATCATTTTATATTGCTTCCTTTGAATTAGAAGTATGAAACAAAGGCATGAGGGGATCATGAGTTGATTAATGCAGAAAGCAAAAGATGTAACAAATATATATATATACACACATCATTATATCTTTATGCACATACATGGTTGGATCGATGGGGTGACTTTTGACTAATTGGGTGTTCATATATAGCATATTTTATGAAACAAAATTAAGGTGATAGGCGCCTCTCCTTGTCGTCTACCGCTTTCTTTCCAAACCTCTCATCACCTTCTATATTTTAATGATCAATTTGTAGGGAGTTGGTGCTGTTATTATAAAATATCTTCCTTCCTTTCATTGTAATACTAAAATCATATCATGATTTCGATCTTTAGATCAGTGCATATAAACAGCTAGGAAGCATTAAAGGATTGAAAAAGTTACTTGACTTTTCCACATTCACATCATGGGTTACGCATGAATGAATTGACTGGATTACCAATTTTGAGAGGGTTGAAACAATCAGCTTATGAAATATAATAAACTCGAACTGAGAAACAGGTTGAAACCGGTAAAAGATGGCATCCCTTTCTTTGTAATCACAGCAGCTTGTTCACTTTGAGGTATATATCTATGATCACCGACTAATTTCAGACTCGTATATATGGTCGTCATACACTGCATGGACGATCAATTTTATTTCAAGGTATTGATGACTTCTTAATTTTATATATATATATATGTGTGTGTGTGTGCGCGCGCGCGCGTCTATGACACTACATACGAAGCAATAGTTGTAGAGCTATATACACACAGCTATATACGCACAGCTATCATCTCTTCATGTGCATGCATGTAGATACTGTGACACCACCAAATCCCCATACACGGACACGGAGAAATCGAGACGTCTGGATGATGACATCACGGGTCATCACCCTATCGACTTGTGCTAAGTGTGTGGATAAGCAACGAAAGTGCATAAGAAACACGCAGCGAAAAGCAAAGTCAATAACTAAGTACCAGAATTTTTCTTGTTTAATACAAAGCTGTTCAAAACATATAGAATAGAATATTACAAAACACAAATATAATATCAAAGCCAAATAGAAAACATAAACTCCACTCAGAACTCTGGCAGAGCCGCATCCTCGGGCTCAGCCTCCTCCTCCTCCTCGAACTCTGCACCAAAATCTACGGAACCAAAAAATGGTGCCGCAGGTAAGTAAACTCCAAGCACCACTACATAAAAACATATAAAACTCAAATAATATGCATGAAAGAAAAACCAAAGCACATGCCCCGTAAAAATCATAAATTTTCCACACACGACAAAAAACTCATTTGGCCCACAAAAACATATCCTTAAAACCAAGCCTCGCCATTATCCCAGATAATGGCCCAAACCACCATTTTCCCAGAAAATGGATTAGAAGTCTCGAAACCAAATCTCGTCATTTTCCCAGAAAATGGCCCGCACCCGAAAACCATAAAAACAATCCAATTATGCATACACCATGATCTCCCCTAGGGATCATCCGCACACCCTGGCTCTATGCCACACCATAGGTAACGCCCCGCACGTACCTGGCTAGGCCATCCTCTAGTCCCCGCCACTCTAGGGACCACGGAGTCGACACGATAGCGTTACAGTATCGTGCGATCTGGTCGTCGCCCTGCGACAACCCAGGGATGTCACTCAGTATTATCCACTCCCGAGTGACCAGAGAAGCTCCACCGATATAATAACCCATCCCGGCTTGGGCTCGTGAGACTCACACACCCGAAAACCATTTATGCCAACAAAACATGATTTTCTCAAATAAATAAAATGCACATGTATGCAAAATGTAACTCACGCCTCATGACTCAAATAATCAAGCAATCACAAACAACCAAAACCAAGCACTCTGTCCTCCATCCATCCGACCCCCGAACTCCTCGGACTCAGTCAGGAATCAGCCAACCAACAACAAATATTTATTGAATGAGCAAAATATATTTAAATCTAAAAGTAGGGTTTGGAAAATACTTACAGCGCTATATGGTATTTTTAGAAAGCTCACGGCGTTGCAAACGGCGAAAGGAAAGCAACGTAACAGTGAAATTTCACTGTGGCCGTGGGTTGTAAAATACCCACTTTTGAACGGGGACAAACCAAGGCTCGGGATTGATAGGAAATGGTCTAAAGATGTTTATGAAGCTAAGGGAAGTGGAGTTTGGCCGTGGGTGGCGGCGAAAACGGCGGAGAAAGGGTTGAAATGCCCAAAACGGAAACTAGCTCGTGGGAGCTGTTCCGGTGACTGTTAGAGGCCGGAAATGGGTGGGTTAGGACGGCAAGGAGTCGGTGATGAAGTGGTGAAGAGGTGGTGGCAGGAGGTGGAGCGACGGCGGCAGATCGGAGCAAAAACCGTGCGGCTTGATGGGTTTTTTCCGGCTAAACGGCGGCTCCGTTGGCAATGAAAATTTGTGGGGTGGTTCACCGGAGGGTGGGGAAGAAAATGGTGGGGGTGGTGTGCTGCACGGTGGCCGGCGACGGTGGTTCTGGGCGCAAGGAGTGATCGGCGTGAAGGAGGGGAGAGAGAGAGATGGACGGGGGGGGTTGCGCGGGAGGGAAGGGGAAAAGGTTGAAAAAAGAAAAAGAAAAAAAGAGAAAAGAAAGAAAAGTGAAAAAAGAGTAAAAGGAAAAAGGGAAAAGAAAAGATGGAGGGAAGAAATGAGGTCCAATCCTCACTCCAGAAACCAAAACAGATCTGCCAAAAACGAGATTAAAAACCGTAAAACGACTAAATAAATAAAACACAACAGCAAATAAATAAAACCCAATTTAAAACGCAATAATTTAAAATAAATAAACCAATATATTAATTAAATTAAAAACAACCCTTCTGTGAAAATACACGTAAAAGTGGGTCATCACATCCTCCCCCCCCTTAAAAACAAATTTCGTCCTCGAAATTACAGGCAATGGTGTCAACCCAAGAGCATTACCTTCTCGCTTGAGCCTGTTGTCGTCCAGCAACAACTCAGGAGATGCCACTCAGTATTAAATGCTCCTGAGTGCCTAGAGGAGCTCCATCAAAATAATGTCTTATCTCAATTTGGGATCGTAATACTCACACACCCCAGATAACATCCATTAAATTCAAAATCCAGCAATTTTATAGATTTTAATATGATGATTATCAGCGGGATGAGATGGAGAAGATGTTGGGTGATATTGGAGCTGGGATGTTTATAGATGAGGTTGACAACAATGTCTCAAGTGGCTGAGGGACCGATTCTGAAAATTTCACTACAATGTGGGAAGATGCAAAGCGCGAGCTTTATCCACGCTGTACAAAACATTCCAAAATATCGTTTATTGTGCGGTTACTTCACATTAAGTCATTGTGTGGGAAGTTAACAAAAGCAATAAACATAGTATTGGACTTATTTAATGAGGTTCTTCCGAAGGGTCTGCATTGCCAAATAACTTTTATGAAGCGAAATAGTTGAGAAAGGGATTAGGGTTTGAGTACAAGTCCATGCATGCATGCAAGAATGATTGTGTTTTGGTTTAGAAGGAGAACGAGGAGAAACATACTTGTCCTGTATTCGGAGAGTCCAAGTGGAAGTGTAAGAAAAACATGCCGGTTAAGGTGTTGCAATATTTTCCCTTGAGACCTAGGTTTCAAAGACTATATATGTGTAAGAAAGCAACTCATGATATGAGGTGGCATAAGGAGAAAAGAGTTAAGGATGACGCATATATGAGGCACCTAGCTGACTCACTTGTGTGGCAATATTTCGATAATCAATACCCATAGTTTGGGATGAAAGCTTGGAACATGCGCTTGGGACTCACAATCGATGGATTCAACTCTTATGAAAATATGAGTACAAGTTGTAGCACTTGGCCCGTAGTGTTGATTCCATACAATCTTCCCCCATAGAGGTGCATGAAGGTGCCCAACTTTTTCTTAACTTATCCCTAGGCCGAGATCACTCTGGAATGACATTGACTTATATATGCAACCGTTGATTGAAGAGTTGAAAGAGTTATGGGAAATAGGCGTTAGAACTTATGATACATCTACGTCAACATCTTTTCAGATGCATGCTGTGGTAATGTAGACGATAAATGACTTTCCAGCATATGGGAATCTTTCTGGTTGGAGTACTAAAGGGAAGTTAGCCTGTTTGACATGTAATAAAGAAATTTCTAGTGAGTGGCTAAAATATTCTCAAAAGCAATGTTTCATGGTTCATTGATGTTATCTACCTACAAATCATGCATAGAGAATAGAATGCACTAAGTTTGATGGAAGAGTAGATGACATAATTGCACCGAATGAGTTGTTTGGGGAAGAGATAGTGGAACAATTGGTACATGTTAAAGTGAACAATTTTGGCAAAGATTGGGGAAAGAACAAGAGAAAATAAGGAGCATCAGAATTGAATTATATAAAGTGTTGTATTTTTTTTCACTTGCCGTATTGATCATCCTGCATGTTGCGACGTAGTTTGGATGTAATGCATATAGAAAAGAATATATGTGATAATATACTGGGTACATTGATGAGTATTAACAAAAAAATGAAGGACACGATCAAGACGAGGAAAGATCTTGAGAGAATGCAAATTAAACATAATCTACATTTGTAGGTGAAAGGCAACAAGGTGGTCATGCCGCATGCATGTTTTATGATGACGAGGGAGGAGAGGATGGAATTCTGCAAATGGTTGCAAGGTGCAAAGTTGCCAAATGGGTATGCTTCGAATAATGGTAGATGCGTGAGCCCTGATGACTGAAAAATTAGTGGATTCAAAAGTTATGACTATCATGTATTTTTTGCAGAAGTTATTACTGGTGGGAATTCATGGGAAGCTGATATCTAATGTATGTGTTGCCATATCCAAACTCTGTATGTTTTTCAAGGATTTGTGCGCTTGGTTAGTAAATCAAGATATGTTGTAGAAGATGGAAGAAGACATTGCTACTATACTATGTAAATTCGAGCAGATATTTCCACCATCATTTTTTGATGTCATGGTCCATTTAGCAATACATTTACCGTAGGAGGTACTGTTAGGTGGACCGGTGTAGTTCCGTTAGATGTATCCAGTTGAAAGATATTTGGGTTGACTGAAGCGCATTGTTGGGAATAAAGCCAAGCTAAGAGTTCAATAGTAGAGGCCTATATACACGATGAATGGTTAACATTTTGCTCTCTATTCCTTCATGGTGTTGAGACATGATTTAATCGTCAAGAGCGAAATGCTGAACTTGCTACTCCACCTTCTCTTGAGCTATCATTGTTTTCTCAGAATGTACAACCATTGGGTGTACAAATGGATTACAATTTAATTGATGGAGAGTTGGGTAAAGTTCGGTGGTATGTGCGAAATAATTGTCCAGAGATTGATGACTATCTCAAGTATGTCGTTGCATGCTTTGAATAATTCTAGTTAAGAAAGTTTAACTGTAACTTTTGTGCTCAATTATATTTATTTGCATTTATATACAGTGATCACATCGATAAACTTAGGACAAAAGGTGTAGAGAATATAGAGGCAAGACACGAGGAAGAATTTCCCAGATGGTTTGAACAACGTGTATGAACAAAAATTACATATATGTTAGATTTTGAAACTTTTAGTAAGTATATACTATTTCAATTGATAGATTTTGGAATAACATGCTCATAATCCTGGATCAGTTTCTCACGAATTGTATGCATTGGCTAGTTGTCCCTCAAATAGAGACTTCGATACACTACATGCACAATTCGAGGTTATAGATTCCATACTCTAGACCGTGAACGTAGTAGAAAGACTAAAAACTGTGGTGTGTTGGTCAATGGGAGTCATGAAACAGATGATATTGACTATCATGGTGTCATACATGATATTATCGAATTGAAACATCTGGGTGGGACAATAACATGTCTTTAAATGTGATTGGTAGGATCTAGGCGGTGGTTAGGTTTCGATACATAGGGATAATCACTTTATGAGTGTCAATACTGCATTTAAATTATACGAAGATGATCCATTTGTGTTGGCTTATCAAGCTACCGAAGTCTATTACTTAATTGATCCAATGCAAAGCACTGATGAAGATAGTGGAGAGATAACCTGGCGAATCGTACAAAAATTTGTCCCTCGAAATATTTATGAAGTAGGAATGAGTACATATTATGAGAATAGTAGAAATGAAGATGACACTCCGATTGTAGAGGCCTACCAAGAAGATGGAGAGGGTATTAACTTGTTTGTTGATCTCGGCGCTCTCGATTTGCTCCCCTTGTGTAGAGATGACATCCCACCCATCCATCTTGACCTGTCCATAGTAAATGATCATTTGATTCAAGTAAATGAGGAAGAAGATGAAGAAAGGTTGATGATGATGATGAATATGTTATTGAGGGAGATTCTGAAACAAGCAGGGAAAATACATCCGAAGATAAAGACTAAAAGTAGTAAAAATATTCTACAATATAGGTGACTGTAGAATATTTTACTTCTCATAATGTCTTCTAATTAATTTTCTTTATCATATTAATCATTTTCAAGGATGCCACCAAAATGACAAAGAAGAAATGTGCCTCAACCGCCAACTCTAAGTCCCGAATGTGTTGAGGGCTCCCCACCCGAGGAATCTACTCCTAAAGATCAAGTTAACACGGCAGAGAACGACAAGCAGTTGACACCTACTAGTAAGGAAATGTCTATGATAATTAATTATATATTAATACTTTTGTCTTAATAACTATATATTTAATTAATTATATTATTATCTATTAGTTGATCCATATGCTCGTCACGTTCATGGCTATACACGTGGCATTTCTCAAGAAAACAATCGAAGGCACAAAAACTCAAGGTCACCATTCCTAATAATTCTGCTGGTGGAGTAGATGATAGTGCAACAGTGCTTTCCTCCTATATTGGCACAGTAGTCCGTGCTTATGCTCCATTTCATGTGCGATCATGGAGAGTTGTTCCGAATGAGACTAAGGAGCACATTCGGAGTCGTGTGATGGTGAATTTACTTTGAGAATACATTTTTTCACCTAAATTAATATATCATATTTTTTATGTAATTCACTTATTAGGATGAATTCTGAAATTCCCAACATACCCCTGTAAAACCACGAAATTGTCTACCAATTTCCTTGAATGAATAAGTTAGATCTCCATTATCAAGATTATGAAACGAATCAAATACTTTAAAATAAATAATCAAACTTGCAAGACACAATGATTGGTTACGAAGGGAAACCCTTTAAAGAACTCTTTAAAGGTAAAACCCTACGGGGCAGCCAAACCTAGGAAAGTCAATCTTATTATTTGAAGAACAATTACAAGCAATAATCAATTACAAAACCTTTGCAATTCGACTCTCTTACTTGGCTAGACAAACGACCCGTTTTTCTTCTACCACAGTAGCAGCCAAAACCTCTAGCAATCTTCAAATGTTGACTTCCTTTCTGGAACTCCAGAGGTTGAAATCCAATCGATGTTGATTTATCCTCAAAGCACGATCACACTCAAGAAGATATGAAAAATCCCATGAAAATTCTCAAGTGAATTTTCTCTCTTAAACGCTGAGAATATCCTCTCTAAAATTCGTGGCTCAAAGTCCTTAAGAAGATGCAAAACTGAATCCCTTTAAATAGAAAGTCTGGAAAGAGTTCTAGTCGCAGTAGGACTCTACTGATGGTTAGCAATAGACGCAAAACCACATCCCGACGGACTGCTAACATTTTGTGATAACTTCTTCTGTTATAGACTAAACTCTGTTCAGATTTCTTCGGGATAAGTGCAAAACTATCAGAACTCGATTTTGACTTCATGGACTTATCTAAACAACTCCTAAAACTTCTAGATAGACTCAGCATTGTTTAGATACAAATCAATAATTATTTTTACATTCATCCAACAATAATAAATAATATGATAAGATAAGCCTTATCATTTGCTCATCTAATCCTAGCCAATTTTTGCCTTCACAATCTCCCCCTTTGGCGGATTGATAACGAAACTAGTTTGATGAATGTAAAATCCCTGAAAATATGTCAATTATCAAATTACAAAAAATATAGAAGATTATAAAGAGTTGTGATTTAATAAACACAGAATTGATAGTTATCTTAATCAAAACACATGCCAAATTGTATTTGCATTACAACCACAAAAAAACTAAACTGGAAAACGGAAACAAAATAAAGTAGCAAGATAAAGTTTTTCAGTTGTGTCACTGTACTCCCCCTTTGATGTTGCTGCTCCCCCTCAAACTTTTCTCCCCCTTTTTTTCAACAATCAGCCATGAAGATCTATGTTTCATCGTCAGAATCAGCTACACTTGCCATAATGTGTTGGACATCCAAAGAAAGTTGAACCAGGCGATCATTTGCTTGCACACAATCAGAACGTACTGTAGCCCATTGTTCAAGAACTTGAGAGATGGGGATGTGTTGCGCCTAAACTCTGACTCAAATTAATGAACCAAAAATTTAGTGCAATTTTACCTGCAAGTATACAGGTGTTGTAGTATCTTACAGGATCGAATCCACAAGGATTGACTTTTGTGATAAAGGAAACAAATTCAGACAATGAAACGAAATTACTAAAAGAAACGTACAATCGAATATAAAGATATGGAGAAAGACTAAGGTTTCGAGGATCCGTTTAATAATTTATGATATTGTTTTCTATCGATTTACTTCAATTAAACTAGAATAATGATTCCGTTTAATTGGAAGATTTAGCATTTAAGATCAAGAAAAATAGTCGCTTATGATTGAGTGTGAACGATTGATGATTAAAACATTTACAAATCTATTTGAATACCACAGAGATTCTTCAAGCATTCACTGTATTCGAAAATCACAATGAATCAAGACGAGTATATAGATAATCAAAATATCCAATAATAAAATCTTTCAATCGATCAAGCTCGTAGAATAAATTTTACATAGATCCGAAAAACAATATTTAAATTATTAAACTTCACCTCTAACCTTAGTATGAAAATTTAGCCAAACATATTTATTACAAATACTATAGAAATCACATAAGTATTCTCCATTAAATAACTAATACAAGAAATACTAAGCAATAACTTAAAAACAACAAAATCTGAAATCCAGTTAATTAATGGTCTGAATCACAAAACATTAAAAGAGAACTAAGCAAGCTGCGAAAAATACAACAATGAAAACGCAGGAAGAGAGCTGCCACTAACTCCCAATTTTCTCTCAAATGAAAACGTCCCCTTTCCCTACGTAAAAGAGTAGAACCAACAAAATAAAATTAAAATCCCACTGCCTAATGGTTTGGCAATCAAATCGACAAAGTCACTCCACTTTCCCTCATTCTTTTTCACGTACACTAATCCCAACCGACCTCCTCACCATAGACTTCCACGTACATCAATCCCAGCCTACTCCTTTTAATCAATTCTCACTCCCTACACGTCTCTCTCTCCCTCTCTTCAACCGACCTCAACTCCTCTCTATCCCCTACTTAATCATGCACCGACCGCCTGCTTCTCTCACATCCAAAAGAATAAATCCAATGAAATCAGAACACATATACTTCCAGCTTCTAATCCCACCGACTTTTTCCTTACTACTCTAATCATGCACTGACTGCCTTCTTTCACTCACATCCAACTCTAATTCTCTCAATATCTCTCCACGTACCCCTCTTACTCTCACAATTCCAACCGATTGCTCCCCTTTCTCTTTCTTATTTACGTCCAGCAATATATATATATATCTGCTTCTAGTCGGTCCAAACTCCCTCACAATTCATTCCCCCCTCAATCACCACCGATTGTCACCTTTTATAGACTCCCACGTGATATAACTCCCTTAATGCAATTTAAGCACGGCACTTCCTTTTCTTTTTTTCTGCACGTCTCCCTCTCTACAAGTCAAGCATGACTCTTATATTCAATGTACAACTCTCTCCAATCCAAGTAATGCATGGCACTTTTCTTATCTCTTATCTTCACAAGTCAAGCACGTACAACACACCTCAACTCTCCTACATTCCCCACTTAACTTTCTTTTCTGCTCTCTCTCCACGTCTTCCTTCTCCCTCTCTTTTCTCTTTTCATCCAGCAATATATTTATATATTAAGTCGGCACCAAACTTCCCCCAACCACAATTCACAGCTGACTTCTCTTGTTGAATATGGCACTTTACTTCAAGCACGACACTTCTCTTATCTTCATCCTTTTCAATTTCTGCCGTCCAGCCTCACACACACACATATATATATATATATATATCTTTAGATGGCTGCCTCAAGTTAGTGCTGCCCTTCCTCCAAGTCAAGTTAAATAGCCGAATTCTATATTCAATTCACACTTGGTTGAAAACTCAAGCATGTCTTCATACTTCAAACGGCTTCTCTTCCAATCCATCACATGTTCCTTAATTTAGCTGCACCAACCGATGAAAGTTAAGCCAAACAAGCAGCTGCCCAATTACGTCCTTCCTTCTCTTCATTAATTAATATGCACTTTTAGTCGAAAGTTCCAACCTGATCCCATTTGAATTTTATTTAAACTAAAAATAAGAAGAAAGAAATAACACTCAAAAATAAATTAAAAGAAAAATAAATCATCAAAAATAGACTATATATATGAGGAAATATTGTTCCATTAAATTATAGTTATAAAATTAAGCATAAACATGATATCAATCAATTAAAAATTACAACTCGTTTTTATGCTTAAAAATCATTTTTCCATCTAAAACCAATAATAGTGTCACGAAGAATTTAAAATACATTGGTTTTAAATAGCTAAAACATGCAATATTTCAGCTCAATCAGGATGGAAGGTTCAGGCGGAGAAGATGCTGACTCAGTAGTGAGGGAGCGCTTCTTAGTGATGACAGCCTCTGATTTAATCACAGTTAAAGCTAAAATAGGCCCTGGCAGCTTCATGGTAGGTTCATTTGCTCGAAGTGGAACTTTCGCAAGCATGGCCAATTTAGTAATTAGACTTCCAAACGGGAGATTTAACTCTTTTTCCACATGCGAACAATGAATAATATCAATGACATGCTGTGAAAAATCAATAGACACACCAGTAGCAAGAGCATACATAAAATAAGCTTTCACTAGAGAAATTTCTGTGTGACGACTAATAGGCCAGAGATTGGTCAATACTATTTTGGCTAGGAGTCAATACTGAGGGAGCATATTGTGAAGAGGCAATCTATGCGTTTTGGCAGTCCATTTGGGGCCAGTGGGACCAACAAATAGATTGCGCATCACAGTCTTTGTTGGAGCTCCCATGCCCTTATATGGGTATAGAGGGGATTCCACTTCAGGAAGAGTAAATAGACTTCTGAGAATAGCAGGAGATACCTCAATTTGAATCCCTCGAATAGTAGAGATGATGCTATGATCATCTAAATTGAAGTGAGCGATATTTGAATAAAATTCCCGGACAACCTCGATGCAAGGTGTAGGAAAGGCATGAGTGAGCTTCTCCCATCCTCTTTCAATGAATATACGTCGAATAATTTGGAAGTCATCCGTAGGGAAGTCATTTATGCTTACCTCCCGTTCACCCAATACGGGTCTCTTGGAGAAGGTATTCCTATATGCATTCTTAGCTTCAATGGATATGAAGCGATCAGGAGGTGCTTCTGTGGGCATAGGCACAGATGGAGATGGAGATGGGGGAGGAGCCGAAGTGTCTCCTAACTGCATTGGTTCAAGTAAAGGTACATCCTCACTTGAGGAGTGCTCGGATGGTATAGGAGAAGTGATCTTTTTGCGCTTTGCCCTTTCTTTGAATCTCATCTGAAGCAGTACAATAATCAAGTTTAGAAAAAAATTTTCAAACTTTTTACAAGATAAGAATAGATTGAGATTAAAACAAAAAACATATGAATTTTTCTTAATAACCATTATATTAATTTTTTTGTTTTTTTTTTGTTTTTATAAACAGAATATTGAGAACAAAACAAAAACTATATATGCATAAAACCTTATTATGATAGATAAAAAAAAAAACGTCCTAACAATTTCCCAAAACAAAATGGAGATGAGTCAGGAAATAACACAAACACTTGGTGTGCACCCGTGGAGAACAAAAACAGAGAGTCCGTGTGCAATGAAGCTTTGTCCTCAATACATGTATAGAGTGGATAGAACACAAATTACCCATTTACTAGTAGTGCAACTCAACCAAACAACCAAAATTTCAAAAAAATAAAAAATAAAACCCTCCACAAATATTCTAGCTATCAAAATACCGAAACTACCCATTTACTAGTAGTGCAGCTCAACCAAACAACCAAGATTTCAAAAAAAATAAAACCCTCCACAAATATTCTAGCTATCAAAATACCAAAACTGAGAGAAGAAAAGAAGAGAAAAAAAAAAAAACAGAGGATCCAAGAATTCTTACCTTGAAGATGGAATGAGGAGGAATGAAAGTGAAGGGAGCACCATGTATGGAGGCTTGTGTGGAGGAATCAAGATGCCATGAAAATGGGTTAGGGGAGGCTATGAGGGTCGGGGCTGAGTGTAGGAGAAAAGGGGCAAGAGGTAAGCTAAAAGGTTTTAAAAGAAGACCCCCCCTGCCGTGCACGTGCTGGATCAAAGAGTCCACTGGGACTTCTATACTTAGAAATAAACCACCCGATACATCTATTCAACACACTGGAATTTTTTTATTTTTTTTAAAATTAAGGGAACAAAAAAATAGATTCGAAAAAAAAAACTCTATATTATTTATTAAATGTTTTTTTTATATATAGAAAAGAAACAAGATAACATGCCTATAAACACCTTAGTTTAATCAAGTCAGAATTTACAAAAAAGCATTCCATAATCCTTAGCACACTCATGTTTGCAACAGTCCCTTTTTGGATGTTCACTCATGTGAGTGTGTGAGTGAGTATACTTATACCATAGCATGTTATGAATTCCCTCCTTTTTTTTGTTGTTGTTGTTTTGTTTTTTTTTTTTGCTTCCCCTTTCTTTTGTTTATATTTTTGAGACCTTTGTTCAATGAAAGATTAATTTTTTTTTTTTTTTTATAGATGCTCTCAAGAGTTTGTTTCTTGACCTTAAAAGTCAAACTTTACGGTAGGGCCTAGATACATGAGCATCTCCTCCAAACACTAGTTTGTACACCCCCTTTGTTCATGTTGGTTGCTTATCTTTTTCCATAATGATTAGAGCAATGATTTTTTTTGTAAGAACTCAAGGTGGTAGATCCGTGTAGGGTGTTTTTCGTTTTCCGCAATGAATAGACACCGACTTTTTCTATATGGATCACTCTTTGTGTTTGGCAAGAAGAGAGCTCTTGAAAGATGTACTAGGTTCAACTAGTATTAGTCAATTCAAAGCATGAACTCCCTCTTTGATGAGCATTTAAAAAAAAAACATATTAATTATAGGATGCTTACATATAGGTTCCTCACAGTGCATTATAAATGAACTTTGCCAAATTGACCTATAGGGTTAGTATTGTGATGACCTGCTTTTATGTGTATTTTTATTGAAGGGTTGTTTTTAATTTAATTAATATATTGGTTTATTTATTTTAAATTATTGTATTTTAAATTGGTTTTAATTTATTTGATGTGGTGTTTAATTTATTTTAGTCGTTTTACGGTTTTTAAAATCGTTTTCGGCAGATCTGTTTTTGGTTTCCGGAGTGAGGATTTGACCTCATTTCTTTTCTTTTCTCTTTTTCCTTTTCCCTTTCTCCTTTTCTTCTTTTCTTTCCTTTCTTTCCTTTCTTTCTTTTTCTTCTTCTTTTCTTCCCAGTTCTCTCTCTCCCTGTGCGCAACAGCTCTCCTTTCCATTTCCGTCGCCGCCCGTTCGACCGCCCGGTTGCTCCGCCGTCTAGCCGCCGTGTAGTACACTACATCCACCATTCTCTTCCCCTCCCACCAGAGATCATCCCCACCAATTTTGAGAGCCATCAAACTAACCGTTAGCCGCCACGCAAGGTTGGAAGTCACGACACCAGCCCTGTTTTTCCCCTCTGTCGCCGGTTGCTTTCTCAGCCCAGAACCACCGCTTGCCGCTGACGTGGCCTACAGCACCCACCCAATTTTCTTCCCCTCTCACCGGTGAACATCCCCACCAAGTTTCACCTCCATCTGAGCCACTGTTAGCCACCACCAGCTCTTCCAAGCCACACATATTTTCACCGATTCCAGTGCTGTCGTACCACCTCCAGCCACCATCTCTTCACAACTTCTTCCCCTACCTCTTGTTGACCTAACCCACCCAATTCTGGCCTCGATCTGTTACCGGAGCAGCTCCGACGAGCTCAACTCTGATTTGGCCTTTTTCTGCTTCCTCCGCCATTTCCTTTAGCTTCATAAATATCTCAAGATTATTCCCTGTCAATTTCATGCCTTGGTTTATCCCTGTTCAAAAGTGGGTAATTTATTACCCACGGCCACAGTGTAAATTACACTGTTACGTTGCTTTTCCTCCGCCGTTTACAACGCCCTGAGCTTTTAAAAAATACCGTATAGCGCTGTAAGTATTTTCCAAACTCTACTTTTAGATTTAAATGTATTTTACTCTGACAATAAATATTTATCTGTTGGTTGGTTGATTCCGAACTGAGTTCGAGGGTCGGATGGATTGAGGACGAAGTTGCTTGGATTATTGAGTTATGGTTGGTTGGTTGTTTTGTGCATTGAGATTGCATTTACATGGTGCATGCACGTGCATTTTATTTTAATTGAAAAAATTGTGTTTTATTGGTGTAAATGGATTTCGAGTGCGTGTGTCTCACGAGCCCAAGCCGGGATGGGTTATTATGTCGGTGGAGCTCCTCTGGTCACTCGGGAGTGGATAATACTGAGTGACATCCCCTGGGTTGTCGCAGGGTGACGACCGGATCACACGATACGGTAACGTTGTCGTGTCGACTCCGTGGTCCCTAGAGTGGCGGGGACTAGAGGATGGCCTGGCCAGGGACCCACTAGGTGCGAGTTTGGGCATCGCTCGTTTAGGTGTCACACGCGTAGTCGTTACCTGCGATGTGGCACAGAGCCAGAGTGTGCGGGTGATCCCTAGGGGAGATCATGGTGCATGCATAATTGGATCGTTTTTATGGTTTTCGGATACGGGCCATTTTCTAGGAAAATGGCGAGGATGTGTTGAGGGTTTGTGATCTATTTTCTAGGAAAATGGTGGTTTGGGCCATTATCTACGATAATGGAGAGGCTTGGTTTTAAACGATATGTTTTTGGGCCAAATGGGTTTCTGGCGTGCGTGGAAAAATTATGGTTTTACGGGACATGTGCATTGGTTTTTCTTTCATGCATATTGTTTGAGTTTTATATGTTTTTATCTAGTGGTGTTTAGATTTTACTTACATGAGGTACCATTTCTGGTATCGTAGATTTTGGTGCAGTGATCGAGGAAGAGGAGGAGGAGGCTGAGCCCGAGGATGCGGCTCTGCCAGAGTTCTGAGTGGAAGTTAATGTCTTGTTGTTAGATTTGAATAATATTTGTAGCTTGTAATATTTTATTATGTATTTTTTAAACAGCTTTGTATTAAACTAAGAAAAATTCTGGTACTTAGTTATATGACTTTCGTTATTCGCTACGTTTTCTTTTGCACATTGGTTGCTTTTACACACACTTGACACTCGTCGATAGGGTGGTTACCCGTGTTGTCATCATCTGGACGTCTCGATTTTTCTATGTTCGTGCGTGGGGATTTGGGGGTGTCACAAGTATACTTTAAAGAGAACTACACAAAGAAGAGTACTACATAAGATCAAAAATTTTTTAAGGCGATTCCATATATTCTCAAACTGTGATATATCAAACATGTACCTTAAAGAAAACACACAACCCAGTTTTTTTTTTTAAATCCTTTTTTTATTTTTAAAAACTGAAACATTCATGCTTTAAAGGGAAAATAAAAACTGGACGAAAATATCCTAAAACTAGTATGATAGAAAACCTCTCACTTGGGATCACATATACCAATGGCTTTTCTTAAAAATTCAAACCTAAGTCCATCTAAAGGTTTAGTAAACAAGTCAGCCAGTTGATGTTCAGTAGATACATGTTCCAAGGATATTATTTTAGACTTAACCAAGTCTCTTATAAAATGATGTCTAATATCAATGTGCTTGGTTCAAGAGTGCTGAACAGGATTTTTGGAAACACTTATAGCACTTGAATTATCACAATATATTGTCATAGTATCTTGAGAAAAACCATAATCATCAAACATTTTTTTCATCCATAAAAGCTAAGTACAACAACTCCTTGCAGCTATGTACTCAGCTTCAGCAGTAGATAAGGAAATAGAATTTTGCTTTTTACTCATCCAAGCTACAATATTTCCACCTATATAAAAACACCCACCCGTAGTACTCTTTCTATTATCAGCATTGCCAGCCCAATCAGCATCCGAATAGCCAACAAGTGTAAGATTAGTGTCTTTTGAGTACCATATCCCATAATCAACAGTTGCATTAAGGTATTTTATGATTCTTTTTACTGCAATAAGATGGGATTCTTTAGGATTAGCTTGAAATCTAGCACACACACCAACACTGAAAGCTATGTCAGGTCTACTTGTTGTAATATATAATAGACTTCCTATCATGCTTCTATAAAGAGTTGGATCAATATTTTTACCTGTGGAGTCATTGCTGATTTTCACTAAAGTGCTCATAGGAGTGCGAGCATTACTTTTTCCTTCCATTCCAAATTTTTTCACAAGATCTCTTGCATATTTAGATTGTGAAATGAATATTCCTTCTTTACATTGTTTTACTTGAATACCCAAGAAAAAATTTAACTCACCAATCATACTCATCTCAAATTCAGATTTCATTTCATTTGCAAAGTTATAAGCAAGAGATTTGAGTGTAGCTCCAAAAACAATATCATCAACATATATTTGAGCAATTAAGAGTCGTTTACCTGATCTTCTTATGAACAAAGTCCTATTAGCTTGTCCTCTAACAAAGTCATGATCAAGTAAGTAAGCTGTTAACCTTTCATACCAAGCTCGAGGTGCTTTTTTAGTCCATACAGTGCCTTCTTCAACCTGTAAACATATTCAGGGTAGAGATGATTAACAAATCCTTTCAGTTGTTCAACATATACCTCTTCTTTTAACACTCCATTTAAGAAGGCACTCTTGACATCAATTTGATATAATTTGAAGTCTAGATGACAAGCAAGTGCCAGTAGAATGCGGACAGATTCTAGCCGGGCCACAGGAGCAAATGTTTCATCAAAATCAATCCCTTCTACTTGTGTGTAACCTTGTGCAACTAGCCTTGCTTTATTTCTCACAATAGTACCATGCTCATCGGATATGTTCTTAAAGATCCACTTAGTCCCAATGATGTTATAATTTTCTGGTCTAGGAACCAACTCCCATACATCATTTCTAGTGAATTGATGGAGTTCTTCATGCATGTCGTTGACCCAACTTTCATCATTTAATGCTTCCTCGACTTTCTTGGGTTCAACCTGTGACAAATAACGCACAAAAGAAACCTGATTTAGTACTCTTCTTCTAGGCCTCATACCTTCATCTAGCTCACCGAGAATGTTTTTTTTAGGATGATTTTGAGTAATTCTTGAAGAAGGTTCTTTGTTTTGTGGATTTCGTGATGTCTCCTCTATATGATCTTCCTCATTTTGCACTTGTGAGTCTTCTCCACTGGTCTGCCCCAGTTCCTTCATATTTTCAAGCTCCTTCATGGTAGTTTTAGCTTAAATATCATCCACAACTACGTTAATTGCTTCCATAACAGATTGTGTATGTAAGTTGTAAACTCTATAAGCCTTACTATTGGAGGAATAGCCAAGAAACAATCCCTCATCACTTTTGCTTTCAAATTTATGATTGATTTCTCTGTCTCTCAGAATATAACATTTGCTACCAAAACTTCTGACATACTTTACCGTAGGCTTTTTATTTTTCCACAAATCCTAAAGTGTTTGATTGGTGCCGGGTCTTAGAACCACTCAATTCAAGATATGATTTGCTGTATTCACAGCTTCTCCCCAAAAATATAAAGCCATCTTCTTGTTGCTTATCATTATTCATGCCATTTCTTGAATTGCTCTATTTTCCTTTCCACCACTCTATTTTGTTGTGGAGTGATAGGTGCAGAAAATTCTTGATGTATTCCCTGTTCATCACAAAAAGAAGTAAAATTAGTATTATCAAATTCTCAGCCATGATCACTGCATATTCTAGAGATAGAAACTTCCTTCTCTATTCGTAGTTTCTTGAATAGCTTTTTGGTAAGATCAAAAGCTTCAAATTTTTCTCTTAAGAGCATTATCCATGTGAATCTTGAAAAGTCATCTACAATCACCATGATATACTTCTTTCCTCCAAGACTCTCAGTTTGTATTGGACCCATCAAATCCATATGTGATAGCTCAAGAGGCTGAGAGGTAAGAACATGAGAAATCTTCTTGTGTTGAGCTCTAGTTTGCTTTCCTTCTTGACATGCTCCACACACTATTTTCTTCACCTTTATTACCTTGGAAAGTCCATCAATAATTTTTCTTTTTGAGATGTTTGATAAATTTTTAAAATTAATATGTCCAAGGCGTTGATGCCATAATTCAGCTTCATCAAGTGTGACTCTATGACATTTCTCCAATGGTTTTGGAGAAATTCCATAACAATTGTCTGAGGTTCTAGTACCTTTTAAGACCCATTCTCCACCTTTATCATATAGGTTGCATTCATCTTTTGAAAACTGCACAGAAAAATTATTGTCACAAAACTGACTAATGCTGAGTAAATTTGCTTTCAAACCCTTAACAAATAAAACATCATGCAACACAGGTAGTCCTGGTATTCCAATACTCATTTTCCCTTCTATGACAGCCTTGCTCCCATCTCCAAAGGTCACAGTGCTTCCATGAGATGTTTCAACTCTCTTGAATAAGGTTTTGTCTCCAGACATGTGCCTCGAACAGCCGCTGTCCAGGTACCACAGACAATCTTCCATTGATCTAAGTGCTGTGTGAGCAACAAGACACACTACATCTTTCTTTCTCACCCATTTTGTCTTGAGTTTTGACTTGTGTTTTTCTTTGTTTTGAAGGCAAATATTTGCTAGTTCCCCAAGCTTAAGACTTATGAAATTGATTTATTGACTCATGTCATCAACTTGAGTCTGTAGGCTCTTCCCTTTTCTTTTTCCTTCAAATTTCTGCACTTGATTCATGTTAAAATAATGTGGTCTTATATGACCTACTACTCCACACTTATGACATGTAGGGACAAATTTACCATGCAGATTTTTTGAATAAACTGGATTAAGTTCATCATGATTTTGAAGATTCTTACCTTGACTTCCTTTAACAAAAACAATACCTTTGGAGGTTGTGGCAGCGGATAATGAGACCAATTTTTCTTTCCCTTTAGAAGTCGTGTACCCTAGGCCAATTTTGTCACTACTCATTTTTTGAAAATTCAACATTTCTTCTAATTTTTGTGTTGCTGTTTTTTCTTCAACCTTTTCCAATTCCTTTTCTAGTGCAATATTTTGATTCTTTAATCTGGCTATTTCACTCTCAGAATTTTTTAAACCTTCAGACATGTTGTTTTTCTCACTTTCCATATCAGTGAACTTCTTATATAGCTTCTTGTTGAGTTTCTTTAATTTGATCACTTCTTCACACACATCATTGTAAGCCTCCTGTAACCTAAGTTCTTGATCAGCATGAACAATTGATACATTTGAATCACTGCAATCACAACTACTTTCAGATTTTGTTAGTGCAATTTCAGAAAAATCATTCACAATAGTAGAGAAAGCCATAAAATATTTTTCATCATTAGAAGATGAGTTTGAACTTTCAGAATCTGAAATATCGCTAAGTGTGACATTCAACGATTTCCATTTGCTTTTCTTGAAGTTTGGACACTCAATTCTTATATGACCATACCCAGAGCATTCATGACACTGAACTTTATCCTTTTTCTCAGTTTTTTTTTTCTTCCAATTTTTAGATTCATTTTTCTTAACAAAAGCATTTTTTCCTCGTTTTTGTTTACCATTTTCTTTATTAAACATAAACTTTCTGAATTTTCTAGCAAGTAAAGCAATCTCTTCATCATTTAGACTTTCTTCATCAGAAACATTTTTATAATTTTCTTCTATAGTCTTTAAAGCAATGGACTTACCTTTTCTTGTTTGAGGAAGTGAAAATTCATATGTTTGCAAAGAACCTACTAGTTCTTCTACCTTTATTGCATCTAGATCATTACTTTCTTCAATTGCAGTAACTTTGGGTTGAAATCTTTCAGGTAAAGACCTTAGAATCTTCCTTACAACTCTTGAATCTTCCATCTTTTCTCCAAGATTAAACCTGAAATTCACAATATCATTCATTTTAGCATAAAAGTCATTAAAAATTTCTTCTTCCAGCATTTTAATTTCTTCATATTTAGAAGTTAATAATTGTAATTTTGAGTTCTTTACAATTTTTGTTCCTTCATGTGTAACCTCCAGGATATCCCATGCCTCTTTAGCAATCTCACACATGGAGATTCTCTTAAATTCTTTTGGAGATACAGCCATGAATATAGCATTCAGCCCCTTGCTATTCCAATTACAATTGGTGATGTCTTCTTTCCTCCAATCATCAATATTTGTTTCTGGTCTAATTCATCCTCGTACAACCGAATACCACACTCACTCATCCAATGATTTGAGAAAGGCTCGCATGCATACTTTCCAATATGCATAATTTTCACCATTGAAATGCGGTGGGACAGTCAATGATGACATATTGCAGGGGCATGAATCACACTCGAAAGAGCGAACCACGCTCTGATGCCAATTGAAATTCCTAACGTACCCCTATAAAACTATGAAATTGTCTACCAATTTCTTTGAATGAATAAGTTAGATCTCAATTATCAAGATTATGAAATGAATCAAATACTTTAAAATAAATAATCAAATTTGCAAGACACAACGATTGGTTACGAAGGGAAACCCTTTAAAGAACTCTTTAAAGGTAAAACCCTATGGGGCAGCCAAACCCAGGAAAGTCAATCTTATTATTTGAAGAACAATTACAACCAATAATCAATTACAAAACCTTTACAATTCGACTCTCTTACTTGCCTAGACAAACGACCCGTTTGTCTTCTACCGCAGTAGCAGCCAGAACCTCTAGCAATTTTCAAATGTTGACTTCCCTTCTAGAACTCCAGAGGCTGAAATCCAATCAATGTTGCTTTATCCTCAAAGCATGATCACACTCAAGAAGATATGAAAAATCCCATGAAAATTCTCCAATGAATTTTCTCTCATAAATGTTCAGAATATCCTCTCTAAAATTCGTGGCTCAAAGTCCTTGAGAAGATGCAAAATGGAATCCCTTTAAATAGAAAGTCTGGAAAGAGTTCTAGTCGCAGTAGGACTCTACTGACGGTTAGCAACAGATGCGAAAACACGTCTCGACGGACTGCTAACATTTCGTGATAACTTCTTCTGTTATAGACTAAACTCTACTCAGATTTATTCTGGGTAAGAGCAAAACTATCAGAACTCGATTTTGACTTCAGGGACTTATCTAAACAACTCCTAAAACTTCTAGATAGACTCAACATTGTTTAGATACAAATCAATAATTATTTTTACATTCATCCAACAATAATAAATAATATGATAAGATAAGCCTTATCATTTACTCATCTAATTCTAGCCAATTTTTGCCCTTACAAATTCGACCTCAACTTTGGCCGTAGCGAGGATTTGAGAACTGTGAATAAATTAATGGCTACACTATTCTGACGTCACAAAGGACGATGTCACGCCCACTTTGAGAAGTTTGACACGTTGGAAGAGGCTATGTCGTCCCCTTTACAACAGATGAAGTTAGACAATTAGAGAAAGAATTGTGATCTTTTCGCATCTCCAAACTATCAGGTATTCTAGATTTATTTCCTTTAATTATTTACATTTATAGTTGTTTTATATATTATATGTATAGTTGGTAATTATACTTTCTAATAGATTGCTATAAATGCACATAATAGATCCGCTCTAATTGTCCACCATCGTGCCGGTTCAAGGTCATTTCATCATCTTGCTGAAAAAATGGTAATTAATAAATTATAGAATTCATTTCCTTTTTTTTTTATATTCTTTTATAAGTACTACCACTATCCTTTTAAAATTGCTAATGTCTCTTTGTTAGAAACCTGATGATTCTAAAGACTTTTCCCTCATTCATATCTATGTTGCTGCTCACACTAATGAGCATAGTAAGTGGATGGATCCTGCCATTGCAGATAATTTTGTAAGTGGTGTTAATTTTGTTAAATAAATTATGCAACATGTTATCTAGATTATTTTTTACTTGTATTTCTTTTAATACATTACTTATTGTGTGTTTTCTTTCAAATTACAGGAAAAAAAGATGGAAATACAGTCAGCTTCTGGGGAATCCTCTTTGAGTGACACAGATATATTCACACAAGTGTTCGGGCCCAAGTCTAGTATGGCAAGAGGTTTGGGATGATCTTTCAAGTATTCATCCGGTTCATCTTCCTCAACCTCATCGACTTCACAAATTAATAATCTTACCAAAGATTTAGAAGATGCACTGCGCAAGAATGAGTATATAAGGTCTAGACAGCAAGAGTTTGAATCCCTCTTAGAGTGACAGTCTCATTTAGAGATGCATTTGCAGGACTAACAAAGAGACCAAGAGGAAATAATAAGCAGTAAAGTCCAAGAGCAAGTGCAGCGGGAGATGATGGTGCAAATGAAGCGTGTTATGTCTTTGCAACAGAATTGTAATGGGCAAGGAGGAAAGAACAAGAAATGAAGTTTATCAGTTTTATTAGTGTATATAGCTTTTAATATCTAATTTTAAAACATTATAATACATTGTTAGTTGTTAAATAATGGTGTGTAAATATGATACAGTTGGTATATTTTTTAATTTTATGAAATTATTATTTCTGATCTGTACATTCGAATGTAAATAAAATACGTTCGAACGTTGGTTCACATTTGAGCAAACGTTTGAACGTAATTAAACAAAATTAAAATAGAATGTTCCAACATGCAACTCAGCATTTGAATGTAAACACACTCAAACTAGCAAAATGTTCTAATATTTAAATGATTAATGTTCGAACAAACATCCGAACGTACCCACATTCATTTCAATGCTTCTTCATTAACATTCGAATTAGCCTCTGAATGTTATACTAATTACATTCGAACATTGTTTCATTTACTTCCGAACTAAAATTAGAATGTTTATTGCATTTAACGTTCAGACGTATAAACGTTTGAATGTTTCACTGATACGTTCGAACAATAATCAACGAATGTCAACTTCTATCACTCAAATGCCAATTGGTTGGGTTGAGGTTGGAATGTTAAGTCATACGTTTGAAAGTTACTTTCTGTGACAATTTTCAACCGTCACAAAAAAATGTCACGTTCGAACGTTATACGAAACGGAACACCTCCAACCGTCACTAAAGTACTTTTAGTGACGGTTGCACAGTAAACTGTCACCAATTGTATTATGTGATGGACATTAGGTAACAATCGTGGTGATGGTTTCAAACTATCACCAAATGTATTTGGTGACGTTTTGGTCATTTTTTGTGACAGTTTCATCTGTCACAAAATACAAATTGTGTTGTAGTGGCTCCTTGTACATGTTTTTTTCATTTTAAAATAAACAATAAAAAATGTGTAAATAAGTTTGGAATAGATAATTGAAAGGCATCTAAACAGCAAACACATGATGTTTGAATCCATATCTTATGATAGGAAACCAGCGATGCATTATGAATCTATAAAACCCAAAAGAAGGAAAGCAATGCAGAGCTGTTAGTATTCCCAAAGAAGTTTTTGATGGCAAACGTTTTATATAGAGAATTGCTTCAAGTTATGTGATTATCAGTATGGCTATTGTATTTTAAAAGAGACAAGTTAAAATGAGATCTGTTGCACCGGTTTATTTGGTACTTTATATATTACAAAGGACTTAAATATCCTTAATGATTGAAGTTCTGGTCCATCAGTCCAAACTAGTGGCTTATTTTCATTCATGCAATTTCTATTTTATTATGGTGTATTCAAATTGTAATGCCCCCATCTCGCGGAGATCAGAGAGTTACGTCCTATCAATTAAATTCATATTTTAACAATATAATTATAGACTCAAAATTTTCAATATCATATAGAAATTGTGATTCAAACTAATTTTCTCGATATAATTAATTTTCCAAAATGCTAAGTCATCAAAACATAATAAATTTCTTAATAAACTTCGTCAATACACATATGGAAACTCTCTAAGCTTAAAACACCATTCTTAAATATCCAAAATCATTTGCAAAATATTGTAGAAATAAGGGGTGAGTTATCAACAACTCAGTAAGTAGAGCACATATACTAGTGTGTATAGCATAAGCCCTTTTCATAAAGTTTCATATGCAAGAAACAAAAACATTTCATTTTCATATGCATATCTCAAAACATATTATCAGGAAAAACAGAGCAAAATTTCAACATTTTCATACTTAGAAAAACCAACTGTTCATATTTAAAAAAAAAAAAAAAAACACTTTGGCATAACATAAGTAAGCATTCTCACCTTATGATATCATATCGCATCGTATCATATTATATACCACGTTTAACTCCTATGGTAGGGTTGTATTATCCCTGGTAGCCAAACCAGACAATACCATATTGTGAAACTTTCTATTTTTCAATCTCTGAGCCCCTAGTGTAACACCCCGTTCCCGGAGGTCTATAGAGTTAGCTCTTATTACATAATATCAACCTCAATATCACAACTATAAAATCCAGCAAACTCCATAAAATATTAATTTATTCACTCAACTCAAATATCCATGTTCCTTCATTGGGAGAATGAAGAAATTCTTAATAACATAAATTAAAAACTCTCAAAAGACTCGAAAATATCCTTAACTCATCAAATCAAAATATCTGAAAATAAATCAATTTACTAACTACAACTCTCAAATAAGCACTTGTACTCTCGGGCACTTATTCCACTACGATCATCACACCTTCCTAAAACTTCTTACTATTGTTCTCCAACCAAAACATCAAAATTATCTTAAAAATATTTGGAGATAAAGGGTGAATTATCAACAATTTAGTAAGCAAAGAACATATACTAGTGTGAATATGAGCATTTACAAAGTTCAAAATGCAGATCAAAAATACTTTTTATTTTCCAAATGCAAAGTCAGAACATGTTATCAGAAAATGTCAGAGCGAAAGTTCAAAAATATACTTATTGTGAAACTTTCTATTGTGAAACTTATAGCCAAACCAGACAATACCATATTGTGAAACTTTCTATTTTTCAATCTTGGAGCCCTTAGTGTAACGCCCCGTTCCCAGAGGTCTATAGAATTAGCTCTTATTACATAATATCAACCTCAATATCACAACTATAAAATCCAGCAAACTCCATAAAATATTAATTTATTCACTCAACCCAAATATCCATGTTCCTTCATTGGGAGAATGAAGAAATTCTTAATAACATAAATTAAAAAATCTCAAAAGACTCGAAAATATCCTTAACTTGTCAAATCGAAATATATGAAAATAAATCAATTTACTAACTACAACTCTCAAATAAGCACTTGTACTCTCGGGCACTTATTCCACTATGATCATCACACCTTCCTAAAACTTCTTACTCTTGTTCTCCAGCCAAAACATCAAAATTATCTTAAAAATATTTGGAGATAAAGGGTGAATTATCAACAATTCAGTAAGCGAAGAATATATACTAGTGTGCAAATATGAGCATTTACAAAGTTCAAAATGCAGTTCAAAAATACTTTTTATTTTCCAAATGCAAAGTCAGAACATGTTATTAGAAAATGTCAGAGCGAAAGTTCAAAAATATACTTATTCGAAATCCTTTTTTTAGCATAGCATAATTGACCACCATCATACCAAAACATCATATCACATTAGAGGCCATGTTTAACTCCCGTGGTAGGGTTGTGCAAACCTCGATAGCTAGGCGAGCAGAAACAAAATGTGAATCTTCCCCTTATTATTCTCAGAGCCCCGAGTGTGCACATAGGAAAGACTACTAGAAAATCACTTTGTTTCTAAAATGGGTGCACTAGAAACATAAAAATTGGTACCAACCCAAATAGAAACCACTATTACCACCCGTGGTTGGTCAAACAGATCACCATTCACAAACCACATATCGATTCAGAATGTTATGCTAAAAGTTTTCAAAAATCACATCATAACTTATCAGAGTTAAGAACATCTCTAGAAGAGAATACAATCAAATCACAAAAATATAATTTATGCACAAAATTTCATATTCGCTCTCTTTGCGTAGTTTAGAAACAAAAGGCTAGAAAATAAGCTCATACTTACATCAGTCATGAGAAAAAATTCTTTCTTTCTTTTTTTTCATCAGAGTTCATGAATAATGTTGAAACAAACAATTGAGGTTGTTTTTCATATTTTTTTTCAAAAACTAAAATTTGCATATTTTAAAAACCGACCTCATTTCATTTTCCTTTTATGCTAAGTCTAGCATAGGAATCCCGCTTATCTGAACTTTTAGCTTTTCAGAATTTACCCACAATAGAGCGAAGGAAAATCAATCGACACCTATAGAAAAGACATGTAACCTGAATAAATCTCCAATTGAATAGTTACCTTATAATAACACCTAAAATACTTAATTTAACCCATCGAAAGCCTAAAATTCTCTTAATTCTAAAACATCATCATTTTCTAAAACCATCAATATCCAAATAAATAAATAAAACATTAAAATAGTTTCTAAAAACATGTAACTCGGCCCAAACTAATTTCAAAACCCATGTCCTAATCAAAACCTAATCTCAACCCATAGGAAAAACAACTCACGTAAATGATCGGTTTTAAAACATAAAGTTTGAAATGGGCATTTAACGTTAAAAACCAAATACTCAAAAAGTTCATTTAGGAGGATTATTTGTGTAAAAATAAAAATAAAAGGATCTCCTTGACTTTACCAAACCATCGAGAAAGTGACAAATAAAAACAAGACCGAAAATTACAAGCATGGCTTAAGACTATAATCATCCCAACCCACAACACTGAAAACTGAAATCATAAGAGTCGTGCGGCTGTGCTTACAGTGAGGAAAATGAAGATGTGTAACAACTTACCTAATGAGCACAAATTGCATACACCATGCAGAAAGAAGGTCACTGTGAGCCTGCTATGGTGGTGCAAACATAGATTTCGTTGGATTGGTAGCGAGATTTCGTGAGGGTGATGACAATCAAGTAGGACTGAAGATCAACTGTGGTTCACGGTGCACAGCAACGACACACGCTTCTAATATGCATGGGCTTAGAGCACAAATAATGCTTTGTTTTTTGGCAGCAAAATAGAGGTGTTGTGACTCCCCCAAATCCCACGTACGGACACGGAGAAATCAAGACGTCCGGATGGTGACATCACAGGTCACCACCCTATCGCCAAGTGCCAAGTGTGTGTACATGCAACAAGTGTGCAAAAAAAAAAAAAACACGCAGCGGATAAACAGACTCATATAACTAAGTACCAGAATTTTTCTTTGTTTAATACAAAGCCGTTCAAAACATACATAATAAAATATTACAAACCACAAATATCGTTTCAAAACCAACTACAAAGCATAAACTCCCAAATCAATACTCCGGCAGAGCTGCATCCTCGGGCTCAGCCTCTTCCTCCTCCTCGATCTCTGAATCAAAATCTACGGTACCAAAAATGGTGCCGCAAGTAAGTAAGATGCAAACGCCACTAGATAAAAGCATATTAAAACTCAAACAATATGCATGAAAGAATGCAACTGCACATAACCCATAAAATCACATTTTTCCACGCATGCCAAAAATCTCATTTGGCCCCAAAAACATATTACTTTCCAACTCATGCCAAAAGTCTCACTTGGCCCAAATCCAACTCAAATCAATAAGCAATTAATCCGAATGCACCACGACCTCCCCTAGGGGTCATCTGCACACCCTGGCTCCTGTGCCACACTGCAGGTAACGACCACGCGTGTGACACCTAAACGAGCAAAGCGTCCTCTAGCCCTCGCTAGCGAAGGGTCACGGAGTCGGTACGAGAGCATTACCATCTCGCCCACTCCCGCTGTCACCCAGCGACAACTCAGGGGACGTCACTCAGTATATTACGCTCCCGAGTGACCAGAGGAGCTCCACCGAGATAATACCCCATCTCAGGTTAGGGTCGTGATACACACGCATCCGAAAATCTATTTACGCAAATAAAACAGGATTTTCTCAATTTAAATAAAATGCACATGAATGCACCATGCAATGCATGCCTCAAGGTGCAATTAACCAACCAATCACAAAACAACCAAACCAAGCAACTCCATCCTCAATCCATTTGGCCCCCAAACTCCTCGGACTCAGTCCGGAATCAACCAACCTGTCCAATAAATTAATTGTAAGAGCAAAAATATATTTAAATCTAAAATAGAGTTTGGAAAATACTTACAGTGCTATAAGGTATTTTTTGAAAGCTCACGACGTTGCAAACGACGAAGAAAAAGCAACGTAACAATGTATTTTACACTCCTTTACCAGAGGTATCATCTTGGATCTCAACTGTTACTTTTTCCAATCCATGATCTGTGAAGGAACAACCTTATAAGTAAGGTCCGGTTGTAACTGAATATGCTCTGGGTCGACAAAGCGCGGCTCTTGTTGTCCAAAACTCTTCTTCAAGGATGATACATGGAAGACATCATGAATATCCCCAAAATATTCTAGCAAAGTAATTCTATAAGCGACGGACCCTACCTTCTCCAAAATCTGAAAAGGGCCAACATATCTTGGATCCAGTTTCCTTCTTTTACCAAAACGCTTAACTCCTTTCATGGGAGAGACTTTGAGATAAACCCAATCACCTTCTTCAAAAGATAACTCTCTCTTCCTTGTATTTGCATAGCTTTTCTGAAGACTCTGAGCTGCCGCCATTTTATCCCTTATGATCCGGACTTGACTTTGCATCTCTTGAATTATTTCGGGTCCAACTATTTTATTCTTCCCGACTTCATCCCAACACAAAGGCGATCAGCACTTCCTCCCATAAAGAGCTTCATAAGGAGCCATCTAGATGGACGCATGGAAGCTATTATTATAAGAAAATTCTATGAGCGGCAAGTGATTTTCCCAACTCCCTTGAAATTCCATAACACATGCTCGTAACATATCTTCAAGGGTCTGAATGGTGAGCTCTGATTGGCCGTCAGTCTAAGGGTGATATGTTGTACTAAACTTCAACTTAGTACCCAATGTTGCCTGCAAACTTTTCCAAAATTGAGATGTGAACCTTGGGTCCCGGTCTGACACAATACTCTTCGGTATACCATGCAAACGCACTATCCCTTTATGTACAAGTCAACTTACCCAAGGAATCAGTGTTATTAACAGGCAAGAAATGAGCACTTTTCGTTAATCGGTCAACAATCACCCAAACCGAGTTCTTCCCACTAGGAGTCCTCGGTAAGCCCACTACAAAATCGATTGTGATGTCATTCCACTTCCACTCAGGAATAGGGAGAGGTTGTAGCATACCTATGGGTCTTTGATGTTCGGCCTTAACTTGACGGCATGTGTGGCATCTTTCGATATATAAGGCAATATCCTTCTTTATTCCTTTCCACCAATAATTTTTCTTCAAGTCTCGGTACATCTTCGTACTACCAGGATGGACTGAATAAGGTGCCGCATTAGCTTCTGCCATGATCCGCTCCTTGAATTCTGAATCTTTGGGGACCACTCTACGATCTCAGAACCGAAGAATTCCATCTTTATCCATACTATAATGCAACGGCCCTCGAGATTTTCTAACTCTTTTTCTGATATCCAACAGCTTTGGATCCTTCCTTTGAAGAGCCTTCAATTCTTCAAAATCAGCTACTCGAATATCAAGAATTGAAGATAATATCTCCTCTTGCTGTGAACTTTCAATAAGGAGTCTTCTCATCCCGCAAAGTAAAGAATCCAATTCTGACGACTCAGCTTCATCATCCAAGTGCGACTTTCGACTCAAGGCATCCGCAACTATATTTGCCTTCCTTGGATGATACTTGATCTCGCACCACTGATTAACTCTAGCCATCATCTTTGCCTCATGTTCAGATTCTTTTGGGAAAACAAGTGCTTCAAGTTCTTGTGATCGGTGTATACTTCACAAGCTTCCCCATACAAAAAGTGCCATCAGATCTTAAGAGCAAATACAGTCGCAGCCAATTCTAAATCATGCGTCGGATAGTTATTCTCATGATCCTTTAGTTGACGGGATGCATAAGCAACAACCCATCCTTCCTGCATAAGGACACAACCCAATCCAAATTTAGACGCATCACTGAAGACTACAAATGGCTTGTGTGGTTCTGGAAGTGCCAACACTAGTGCAGTTGTCAATCTGTTCTTTAATTCTTGGAAATTTCTCTCACACTTGTCTGACCAAATAAATTCAGCATTCTTTCTAGTTAAAGCTGTGAGAGGTCCGGATAAACGAGAAAATCCCTCCACAAATCTTCGGTAATATCCGGCAAGTCCTAAGAAACTCCAGATCTCATGCACAGTCATCGAACGCTGCCACGACAAAATGGCTTCCACCTTACTAGGATCAACAGCCACCCCATCTCGGGAAATCACGTGCCCAAGAAATCTGACTTCTTCCAACCAAAATTCACATTTGCTGAGCTTGGCATACAACTGGTGTTCTCTTAATTTCCCAAGAACTAGACAAAGATGATAAACATGCTCTTCAAAATCTCGGGAATAAATTAAAATATCATCAATGAACACTACCACAAAGGAATCCAAATAAGGTCTAAATACCCGATTCATTAAATCCATAAAAGTGGCAGGGGCATTGGCTAACCCAAACGGCATCACCTTAAATTCATAATGTCCATATCTCGATCTGAAAAAAGTTTTGGGTACATCCTTGTCTCTTATCCTCAACTGGTAGTATCCTGACCTCAAATCAATCTTTGAGAACACAGCTGCTCCTTGAAGCTGATCAAACAAATCATCGATCCGTGGGAGAGGATATTTATTCTTGATGGTCACCTTATTTAGTTCCCGATAATCAATGCACACTCTGAGGGTACTATCTTTCTTTTTAACAAACAGCACTGGTGCACCCCACGGCCAAGTACTTGGTTAAATAAACCCCTCATCCACCAACTCTTGCAACTGAACCTTTAACTCTTTTAATTCAGCTGGTGCCATACAGTGAGTTTTATGTACAGGGGCCGCTTCAGGTTCCAAGTCAATAACAAACTCCATTTCACGAATAGGGGGTAGCCCAGGCAAGTCCTCCACAAACACGTCAGGGAACTCTTCAACAACTGGGATGTCTACCAAAGACTTCTTCTCAGATGGCGTAGACACCATTTGGACTAAAAAGGCATCCGCCCCACAAGCAATTTCTCGTCTTAACTACCGGCTTTTCTTTTAGCTTACTCCCCGCAAATTCCAAATAATCACCATCTGGAAGCTAAAAGCTAATAACCCGACTTCTGCAATTAATACTCGCAGAATATCGATATAGCCAATTCATCCCAAGGATGATGTCAAATCCCAGCAGCTTAAACACAACCAAATCGGCATCCAGAAGCCTCCCACCAAAATTCAAAGGGCAACCCAAAGCAACTTTGGAACACCACACCACTTCACCATTTGGTAGAGCCACTACCAATGACTTTGGCAAAGGTTTCGTAACCAGATTACATATCCAAGCGAAAGTGGAAGATACAAACAACTGAGAAGCACCCTAATCAAACAAAGTGCAAGCATAAAATTCATATAAATGGACTCTCCCTGAACCAAACACATTAACCCATGAAATCCAAATACAAAGAAGAAACCAAAACACACCAAAAATCAAATCCAAAATCAAATTAAATTAGATTCATACCTGTAATTACTCCAGCATCAAGGGTCGTTGGTGTCTCATCATCAACATCTCCAGGTGTAACAAAATAAACCTGGGCTTGCACTGTTTGCCTCTGATTTGTTCTTCCACCCCGTCTACCTCCACGACTTCCTTGAACTCTAACAGGGCACTCACGAGCAAAATGTCCCTCTTGACCACAACAATAACAATGGGTTCCACCACTTAGCCGAAACTCACCCTCATGAGCTCTATTACATCTTCTGCAAACTGGCGCTCGTCGTCCCATACGTACACTCGAGGTCGCGTGTGGTCGAGTCCCGGTCTGCTAAACAAATTTCTGAGGAGAACCAGAGCTACTTCCTTCACCTGTAAAACTCTGCCTCTTATGTCCTGGAGGGGAGCCCATACTCAAATTATTCTCTCGCTCTGCAAGAGTGACTAAGTCCACTAAATCCTGAAAAGTGAAAATCCGGTGGCAGACCACCATTCTGCGTATATCAGGACGCAGACCCTCCTGGAAACGCTCGGCCTGCATCTCTTCCATGGCGATGAGGTGGGGAGCAAATCGCCCAAGCTCTATAAATATTCGGGTGTACTGTTCCACGGTCATACTCCCTTGGACCAAGCTTGAGAACTCTCTTGCTTTTTGCTGCCTCACAGAAGTGGGAAAGAATCGATTATTAAATTCTTTCGTAAAGCGCTGCCAGGTCACAGCGGCAAAAGATCTCAATTCTGATTCCAGCATTACTCTGTTTGTATCCCACCACTCAGAAGTGGTGCCTTGCAACAGATAGCTGGCATAGAGTACTTGTTGCGCCTCAATGCAACCACATACTTCAAAAGTTCTTTCTAAATCTCTGACCCACTTCCCTGCCCGAAGTGGATCCACCTCTCCCGTGAAGGGTGGAGTTCTATGCGCTAGAAAGCGCTCATAGGTGCATCCAGCTTGCACCACTCCACACGGTCCTCCTTGTTGTGGCCAAGGACCTCCTTGTTGCGGCCTAAAATTTTGCTGCATGAACTCCGTCATTTGCCTTATTGCTTGGGCTATGGCATCATCTCTCGGCGTATCGTCCCGAGGCACTTGAGTAGACTTTCTTGGCCTCACCATTTTCTGCCACCACACAACCTTTGACCCCCTTTAAGAAAAACAAATAAAACCAACAACATAAAACCAAAAATCAAAACCAAATAACTAAATAAATAAATACAAGCAAACTAACCCAAATAAATTCAAATCAAATAAAACAAATCAAATAGCAACTTTACTTAAAATAAATTTTAAAACACAGTTTTAAAAATATTTTGGTACTACCTACGGGACATGTGGTTTTACCCAGAGCCAAATCGCTCTGATACCACCTGTGACGCCTCCAAATCCCACGTACGGACACAGGGAAATCGAGATGTCCGGATGGTGACATCACGAGTCACTACCCTGTCGCCAAGTGCCAAGTGTGTGTATATGCAACAAGTGTGTAAAAGAAAACATGCAGTGGATAAACAGAGTCATATAACTAAGTACCAGAATTTTTCTTTATTTAATACAAAGCTGTTCAAAACATACATAATAAAATATTACAAACCACAAATATCGTTTCAAAGCCAACTACAAAGCATAAACTCCCAAATCAATACTTCGGCGGAGCTGCATCCTTGGGCCCAGCCTCCTCCTCCTCGATCTCTGCATCAAAATCTACGGTACCAAAAATGGTGCCGCAGGTAAGTAAGATCCAAACGTCACTAGATAAAAGCATATTAAAACTCAAATAATATGCATGAAAGAATGCAAATGCACATAGCCCATAAAATCACATTTTTCCACGCATTTGGCCCCAAAAACATATTACTTTCCAACTCATGCCAAAAGTCTCATTTGGCCCAAATCCAACTCAAATCAATAGCCAATTAATCCGAATGCATCACGACCTCCCCTAGGGGTCATCCGCACACCCTAGCTCCTGTGCCACACTACAGGTAACGACCACGTGTGTGACACCTAAACGAGCGATGCCCAGTTCCATGCGCCGCGGGTACGTAGCCAAGCATCCTCTAGCCCTCGCCAACGAAGGGCCACGGAGTCGATACGAGAGCGTTACCATCCTGCCCGCTCCCACTGTCGCCCAGTGACAACTCAGGGGACGTCACTCAGTATATTACGCTCCTGAGTGATCAGATGAGCTCCACCGAGATAATACCCCATCTCGGCTTGGGGTCGTGATACACACACACTCGAAAATCTATTTATGCAAATAAAATAGGATTTTCTCAATTTAAATAAAATGCACATGAATGTACCATGTAATGTACGCCTCAAGGCACAATTAACCAACCAATCACAAAACAACCAAACCAAGCAACTCCGTCCTCAATCCATCTGACCCTTGAACTCTTCGAACTCAGTTCGAAATCAACCAACCAGTCCAATAAATTAATTGTAAAAGCAAAAATATATTTAAATCTAAAATAGAGTATGGAAAATACTTACAGTGCTATAAGGTATTTTTTGAGAACTCACGATATTGCAAACGACAGAGAAAAAGCAACATAACAGTGTATTTTACACTGTGGCCGTGGGTAGTAAATTACCCACTTTCGAACGGGGACAAACCAAGACACGAAATTGATAGGGAATGATCTAGAGATGTTTATGAAGCTAAAGGAAGTGAGCTTTGGCCGCAGGTGGCAGTGGAAATGGTGGTGGAAGTGCAAAAAGGGGTTGATCGGAGTTGAGCTCGTGAGAACTGCTCCGGCAACGGATCGGGGTCAGAAATGGGTGGGTTTGGAAGGAAAGAGGTAGGGGATGAAGTGGTAAAAGGATGGTGGTAGGGGGTGGAGCGACGGCACCGAAAATGACTCAAAACCTTGTGGAAAGGAGGGGCTCTAGGGGGTTAACGGCGACTCGAATGGGGCTGATTTTTGGTGGGGGTGTTCACTGGCCGGAGGGGGTTTTTTTGGGTGGGAGGTGTCGGCCACGCCGGCCAGCGACGGTGATTCTGGGTAGGCGATCTAGACGGCGACGGGAAGAGAGGGAGAGACGTGCGCGCGCGGGGAAGGAAAAGAAGAAGAATAAAAGAAAAGAAAGAAGGAAAAGAAGAAAAGGAAAAAGATAAAAAAGGAAAAAGGGAAAAAAAGGAGAAAAGAAAAGAAAAGATGAGGGAAAAGAAATGAGGTCCAAACCTCACATCCGGAGTCCAAAAACCGAACCGACCAAAACGATTTTAAAAATATAAAACAACTAAAATAAAATAAACACCACATCAAATAAAATAAAACCAATTTAAAATACAATAATTTAAATTAAAAGAACTAGTATATTAATTAAATTAAAAACACTCATTCAGTGAAAATACACGTAAAAAGGGGGTATCACAGGTTCTGTATGCAACGGTATTCTCGTGATAAATTGATGGTTGGGCACTAGCGGTGATGCGAGAATGGAGGCTAATTTCGGATGGTGTTGAATCAAGGAGAGAGGCTGGGTTTCGGACAGTGACAGTGAAAACTGAGAGGAGAAAATTAAGGTGGTGATTCGGGGCTTCCCGAGCATAAGGGCTAGTTTTGACGTGCTAGAATATATATATATATATATAGAGAGAGAGAGAGAGAGAGAGAGGATTGAAAACAAAACCCTAGAGAGGAAGGGAAAAAAGAGACGAGCAATGGCAAGCCGTGTAAAACAGACGTGATTGAAGCGTGCATGCATGACAAATGGATGAGCATTGTGAATAACGTGAAGTACTAAACAAGGTCTCACGGGCTTGGGTATTAAATGTAGTAGGTTTGTCCTGCTAGTTTCCTTGACCCATGAAAAATATTTCGCTCAAAGCAAAAATATTTAAAGATTTTAACATACTTAGCAACCCCAATAAAAATAAAGTCATCATCTGCCAAACAAAAATTTGGGCCAATAGTCGATTTGAAAGATACTCGTTATTCTCATGTGGGCCTTTCACCCGATAAACCCAAAAAAACTTTAGAAAGCAGTTGAATGCTAGATCTGGGTGTTACAACTAGTGTGTACATAGGAAAGAATACATAAAAAGATCACTTTGCTTCCAAAGTAGGTGCACTCATATCATATTGGTAACAATCATATCACATGAACCAGTATCATCACATCAAAACTATATTCAAAATCAGAATAAAAACAGATAATTATACCAAAGGTTTTTCATATTCATGTCATATCAAATCATGTGCAGAATACATTCATATCATTTTCAAATGATCAATAATAGATCCAACATATAGATTTTATGAGTGAACGCAAAACATATAACTGAGGTTCTTTTCACATTTTCTTTTCAAAACATAACATGCATATTTTTATAAACCAACCTCAGTTCATTTCTTTTTATCCAAATCTAGTATAGGTACACCACTTACCTGGACTTTTTAGTTTTTTTGAATCTTTCCATAATCGAGCTGAATGAAAACCAATCAACACCTATTCAGAATACTAAATGTTACAAAACTTTTAAAAGGACTGCTAAAACTCTCCATCAACTTAAAAATAATACTACAGAAATAGTTTTGATAATTATCTAGTTATCAGAAATCTAATAAATACTATTATTGTTAAAAAAAAAGATCTTAACTTATTATAATATAATTTTTATCAAAATATGGCAAAACAACTTAAATTCATTTCAAAAATTAACTTTATCATATTTAAAACTCATATCCCTATAAGCTATTATTAAACGATAATTTAATACTACTAACATATAACGTAATAGGAAATCTAAATTTCATAAACAATAGTAGTTCATAAAATATATTTAATAATACTTATATTAAAAATCATCATAAATTCTAATAATATCTAATTTAAAACTATCCAAGATTTATTCCATATAATAAGTGTTTAAAAATAAAAGTTTAAACACTTACAATTTGGTACCAAAATCAAATTCTAAAAATATTAGCCATAAACATGATTTCACATAATATAAATGTGAAATCAGCACATTTAAAAATATATTTTTTGGCTGCTAAGGGCAGCAAATAAAATTAGTAAGTCCAAAATATGATATCTATCGTAAATTAAAAATAAGGGTAAAAAGGTAAGCACGTATTTATTATAACAGCTTAAAAGTCATGCATGAGTTTTAGGTAAAATGCAAAACCAACGGGCTATGAGATGACGAACTGATTGAGAGAATGGCCAGGAACGATGGAAGCGGCGGCTGGACAAGATCGACGGTGTATGGCTCGGCTGAAGAGCACTGTGAGAGAGAGAGAGAGAGAGAGAGAGAGAGAGAGAGAGAGAGAGAGAGAGAGAGAGAGAGAGAGAGAGAGAAGGAGAATGAGTTATAGACCATCTTACGTGAGGGTTGCAGTCTGACCATGGAGTCTTGCTTCATGATCTGCGGTGGCTCCACTAGCGGGTTCACAGCTGGGCTACTGCGCAAGAACGGCAAATGACTTGGCGGCTTGCATGGAGGCAGTGATCAAGGGAAAACATGCTCTGCTTTTGGCAAGTGAAAACAGAGGCCTCTTAGCGTGCGATGGTGGAGTGGAGTGGGACAACCGCGATTCATGATAGAGTAAACAAAGTGCTCAGTTTTGAAGAGGGAACAATAGTGGAGTGGAGTATCATGTCCATGCGTGCTTGTTGCTCTGTTTTTGAGTTTGGAAAACAGGGGTCTCTTACAAGGTTAAGGGTGGTGGAGGATGGTTTGCGGTTTCTCAGTGTGGACTTTGTGTGGTGGTTCTTCGCTATGGATGGAGGAGCCGTGATTGCTGCATTTTGGGTTGGGAGGTATTTTCGTGAACTGGAGGCAGGTAGCTTAGGGAGTTTTGGCCGTGGTGAGAGGCTGCGTGGTTGGTTCCTTTCTCTTGATGCCGAGTTCTTTGTACACAGACTGGGTGGTTGGCTATGGGAACTTGAGGAGCAACAAGGTTGATCTAAGAATAGGAAAAGGAATAAAATGAGGAAGAGCATTGAGACAAATGAGGACGTGGGTAACGGAAGGGAAAAAACGGTTGGGGGAAATCTTGGGGGGTGCAGATCTAAAATGGCGTGGGAAGGGATGAAAATGTTGGGAAGGGAAGAGGGAGTAGAAACCGCCGTGGGAGGGAGGTAAAAACATGAAAAGAAAAAGAGATCCCTTACCTAGACGGCGTCGTTCACCAAAAAGGCTAAACCTTTCGCAGCCTAGGCCAAGTTATGGGCCTGGGTATTGCACAAATACTCCCAAATATCACTCTCCAAACATGGTCCCTAGCTTCACAATCGAAGGGTAGTCCCACGCGGTTTGAAAGTCTGATCCATACGGTTTGAAGCCATCATACTTTGAATTGGAATATTTCAATGATTGAAAATAGAAAGCTCTCGATATATAGAAATATAGGAGAAGCGTGAGGCTATGAAGCAACGTATCAATGATGCTCCAATGGCATCAAAGTTCTTCATTTTCACGAACAAGAACAACTTCACGAGTTATAGGACTTGTTCGAAGCATGATAAACTTATCATATTTCCTTGTCTTCCTATCTTCCTTTTGTTTATAGTTCGGCCATGCCTCGGACACCATCACAACACTTAACTTCATTAAAGATTCTGAAACCATAATCTCCAATGGCGGTAGGTTCGTATTGGGATTTTTTAGCCCTACGAATTCTACTTATCACTATGTTGATATGGTATCCTAGAGATTCCACGACTCGTGCCATATGGGTTGCTAACAGGAACAAGCCCCTCAAGACCACCTCCGGGATTCTTACTATACCCGAAGATGGCAATCTAGTCATATTGGATGAAGAAAAGACGATTGTGTGGTCATCACATGTAACAGGTTCTGTTTCCAATATGAGCGCACGACTTCTAGATACCGGGAACCTTGTCTTACAAGAAAACACTACTGGATTAATCACATGGGAGAGTTTCCAACATCCTTCTGATTCGTGGTTGGGAGAGATGAAATTGGATACTATTAATGCAACAGTGGGCAAGAACGTTCGGCTCACATAATGGAAGACTCCGTTGGATCCAGCCGTTGGAACCTTTTCTTCTGCTACTTACTCTTTTAATCTTCCTGAATGGTTTATTTGGAATGGTAGTAGCCCTTATTGGCGCAGAGGTCCGTGGAATGGTATGATCTTTATTGGAATACGAGCCATGAAATCTCGACATCTCAATGGATTTGGTCTTGTGGAGGCTGTGAAAGAGGGATCATTCTATTTTGTTTTTGGTTTTTTAAACAAGTCATCACAGTTCCATTACGTCTTGAATGCAGAAGGAAACATATTGGAAACTTCTTCTAGTAACGGGAAGGATTGGATGGTCACGTGGTCGTCTTGAGTGCGACGTTTACGGCAATGTGGGGCATATCGATATTGTAACACAAAAAATAAACGGATCTGCAGCTGCTTAGAGGGGTTTAAACCAAATAATATAGAAGAATGGAATAGAGAAGATTGGACTAGTGGATGTGTGAGGACACCCTTGCAGTGCATGAGAGGGAGCACAGGTGGTAAAGAAGGCAAAAAAGATGGGTTTTTGAAAGTGAAGATGATGAAAACGCCAAGTTTGGCAAATTGGTCATCTGCTTTGGAGGATAGATGCGGATATCAGTGCTTGGAAGACTGTTCTTGTATAGCTTATGCATACGTAGGAGGCATTGGGTGTATGTTATGGACCAGAGATTTAATAGACTTGCGGAAATTTTCAAGAGTCGGAGTTGATCTTTAGTTCGTTTGGCCTATTCAGATCTCGGTAGGTTACATTCCTTCCACAATCCATGTCTATTCAGAACTTATAAATATAAAAGAAAAGAAGATGCAGCTTGATTTTTCTGATTTACAGATAGAAAGGAAGAAGTCAAAGTAATCTTCTTAGTCGCAGTGATGATAGGAATAGTCTTCATGGCCATGTGCACTTTATTCTTATGCCGGTGGAGGGCTAAACGTAAAGGTAAAATGCACATTTATTTATAGGTAGACACTAACTAGTTTTGTCTCAATATAATGCCACTCAAAAGCCTTTATTAGCTATGAGCTGTTTCGATTTAGTTCTGTGAAGATCATGGTTTAAAGCCCCAAACCCATTTTTACTTGAGATTTAATTTGACCTATTATCGACCATTTGCCGACTACTAGTCATTATCTCACTTTTTTTTTTAAGTGCAACCGCCAACTTTATTACAACCGATATAATTATTATCTCTTCTGCGACCAATCAATTATTACGGTGGCATCTTATAAGAGAATTAAAAGAACTCGATCATAAAAAATCCTAGTGAGAGAAGCTCCTTCATCTCTCTAGAAAACAAGGCATCGATTCTATCTAAGGTAGCCTACACCTCCCTCCATCTCTCTATTTTTTTGCTTTAATTAGCTTTTTTCCGTTTACAAATAAAGTGTCGGTTTGGCGGTGGTATGGTGGTTGAAAGCTCCACCTCTTGGTCAAGGAGCCCGAAGTCATCCTCCATTATAAATCTCGCAGTTGGTGGAGTGATGATTGCACGGTGGAGGAGGAGGGCCTCGACTTCGTTTTTTGGCCGTGGAATGGTGTGGTCTGAAGGTTATTTTTGAGTTGACCACCATAACTAAACTACGTAGCTGGGCATGGTGGAAAACAGAGGGTCTTTGGTGTGGGCGAAGTCTGGGCGTTTTGCTGCCAGAAGTGTTTGGATTGCTTGTAGGCTTGGGTGTAATCCCGTGGGGTTTAACGTGCTCTGTTTTATCCGTGGAAAACATAGTTTTTTTCAGGATTCATGCTGAGGTGCATGGGGGGATAAGGTGATCTTCTAGGGTGGAGTTCAAGCGTAGCTTAGGGTGGAGATTCTCATGGGTGGTGGACGGAGTGAGGGTGACGTAGTTTTTTGTGGTTTTCTTGGTTTCGTTTATGGTTTTCATCTCTGGAAATAAGTTTTTCAGTGGTTGTGTGCTTGGTCTCTGGTTTTTCATCTTTGGTTTTTGTCTCTTCTAGCTGAAGTGGAGGATGGCTTGTTTTGGTGGTTATGGGTTGGGGCTGACGGTGACGGAGCTGGCAACAGTGAGAAGCTTGCTGCTCTGCATAGTGGTTATTTATTTTGTTGGTAGTTGTGCTTCGTGAAGGAGTTCTCTACAGGTTAACCGTGAAGATCGTGGGTTGTTGTCAGAAAACTCAGGTGCAAAAAGTGGTTGCGTGAAAGGCTAGTGGGCATACGGTGCCTATGGAGAGCATAGTGCATTTTCAGTTTTTTTAGTGGTCTGTTAGGGTTGTTTTAGTTTAAGTTCAAATAAATATATTTTTGAAATAGGCAAGTCCCTCTCCTCTTTTGGGGATGAGAGTTGTGAGTCCTCTCCTCCCATGGAGGGTGAAGGTTTGGGTAGTTCCTCTCCTCCTATGGAGGGTGGGGATGTAATGTGTTGTTTTCTCGCAGACGAGCCGAGATGGACACTTCTGTTTTGTAGAGTCTAACATCTCAGTACGGTTTTGTCATTAGAGAGTTTTGAAGTTTTAGACATTGTCTAGCGCAATATCAAATCAAGAATTTGATTTAATTATTTAAAAAATCTGATTTTTATAATTATTAATTATTTATCTTATCGAAAGATTTGATTTTCAAGAGATTTACCTTGTAAATAAAGACGTATACGTCGTATTCAATTTGTTAAGAACTATAGAGATGTAATCCTAAAGGCTTGTCTCTCCCTCGTTCAAATTCTTCTCTTTTGCATCTAAATTTCTAGAGTATTCTAAATTCAATTCTATCATTGTGACTGGCTAAACTAGTAAGGGAAAAAAACTAAGCAAAAGTTATTGTTCTATACAGGGGGAAGGCACCAAGGTTTTCAATGTGAAGAAAATATTGTAGACAACATGAACCAAGATAAACTCCAAGAGCTACCAGTATTCAGTCTTAAGGAGCTAGCAAGTGCAACAAACAACTGCAACCAATCTACCAAACTTGGACAAGGTGGATTTGGTCCCGTATACAAGGTAATTAATATTGGGCTTGTAAAGGATTATTATCTCATAATTTGGATATGTAGTCAATGAGTTGTTGCTTGTTTATAGGTTAAATTGTCAGATGGACAAGAAATTGCCATAAAACGACCTGCAAGAACTTCAGGGCAAGGTTTAGAAGAATTTATGAATGAAGTTGTAGTGATTTCTAAACTCCAACACCGAAATCTTGTTAGACTCCTTGGCAAGTGTGTTGAAGGAGAAGAAAAGCTACTAGTCTATGAATACATGCCAAACAAAAGTTTGGATGCATTTCTTTTTGGTTAGTTCATTCTAATGTCCTAGAACTTTAGTATCTTCAAATATCATAATTTACAATTATCTACATCACAAGATGAATAATGATATCTACGATTGTTGTATATTTTTCTTGTAATTACATACTTTATGATGACTATCTATACAAATATTACCTTCATTACTATTATGAAAATCAACTTCACTTTATTTTTCTCTTCTGTTTGAATTAAATTCATCAGATCCAATCAAACAAGAACAGCTAGATTCGAAAAAATGTTTCAACATTATTGAAGGAATTGGCCGGGGTCTACTCTACCTTCATAGGGATTCAAGTTTAAAAATTATTCATAGGGATCTAAAAGCAAGTAACATATTGTTGGATGAAGAGTTAAATCCAAAAATATCAGAATTTGGAATATCAAGGATTTTTGGAGGCAACGAAGACCAAGCCAATACTAAAAGGGTTGCCAGAACATTTTAAGTACCTTTTATTTGTTGAATTCAATAAGATACTAATGCTAATAGAATGGATAGTTGTGATGTCCCCAAATTTCGTTTGGGATCGGACGAACATTTGAAGCGTCGAGACATGCAACACAAAGTTACCTGCCCCCGTTCATGACATATAAGATGCAATGTTCCTAACATGCATCTAACATTATGCAATATTCGCAGCGGATAATTTTTTTTCTTTAGCAATACTATGCACCAAATTGAAAATATCCCAAATGCTTAAAACATACTTTATACATAAAGACCCATTGAACAGATCACAACACTAGTCCAAAATGGTTATGATCCAAAAAGTACTAGAGATGCAACTCCATTGTACAAGTAGTAATTTACGTTAACTACTATATTAACATTGACGTCGCACCGTCGCTTAGTCAACTGTGTCTAGTTGATCAGCTCCTGATTCTCCTTCGGGTCCTGTAACAAGATCTACCATTCGGGGGGAATGGTAGTTGGGACTACCAAAGTGAGATTTGATTACAAATCTCAGTAAGTTAACAAAAAACTTCCACACAAGCTAATGATGCATGGATGACAGTAAAAGCATAAATGCATAATCAAATTCATAAGTAATTAAAGCATAACTTGGCGTACAACATAGTATAATTGACATAACTTAAATTGAAACATGAACTGAACTTGACTTGACATGAACTTGATCTGAAACTTGACTTAACATGAAAAATACATACTCCACAGTTATTGTGGTCCCATGTATTCTACATGTAAATACATATTACACAGTTGTTGTGACCCCATGTATTCTACGTGTAAATACATACTCCACAATTGTTGTGGCCCCATGTATTCTACACAAACTTGACTTAACATGAAAAATACATACTCCATAGTTGTTGTGGCCCCATGTATTCTACGTGTAAATACATACTCCACAGTTGTTGTGGCCCCATGTATTCTACGAAAACTTATTCTTTAACTGCTTAAATACATACTCCATAGTTGTTGTGGCCCCATGTATTCTACGTGTCACAATTGTTGTAACTCCATACATAAGTAATCAAGGTGAAACGTGATTGGAATACGAAATGACTGATATCCTGACGTAACATAACGTGACTTGAACATAACTTGAAATACATGACCAACTTGAGATAGAAACATTTCGTAATATGGCATAACATATAATAGACAACATATTTAACATGACATACTTGTAACAGAAAATATTACATGACTTGACATACATGTAATAGATGGTATACTTATCATGACGTACTTGTAAGGTACAGTAATACATGACAGAATATATTATGTAACAGATAAAAATTGATGACAAAATAAATTCTGTATAATAGACAATTACGTGATAACTTGGCATGGCATGACATATATGATAACACACATATATACACTGTAGTTCATTTACTTAGCACACATACACAGTAGACTGCTAGTAAGTTAAAAACTAACTTACCTCGATCTCCGCATTTCTTATAAAACTTCAAGTGCGATTACGAGGAACTGTAATTAGTGATTCTAAAAGTTAGCACCAAGTCACTAATAAATTGAAATATGGAAAATACTAACTTAAAGAGTAAAATTTTCAGTTTACTCTCTGCATGTAGGAAAATGACTGTTTTACCCATAACTTAAGGATTTTGCATACTAACTTCAAAAGTCACCAAAATTTACATGCCTCATGTAAATTTTATCCTCAATTCAAATATCAATTTAGAAAAATTTAAAACTGATCACAACTATTAAAACTCCATAGGGCCGAAATTCCCATATGCTATTTCTATTGATTTTTGTTTCCAACTTGTTTTGATCAACCTTTTGATCTATGACTTATAAATATGTGATATTCAAACCAAACCATCACATGGTTTAAAAAGATATCTTAAAACATATATAAGCTTCTAATTCAAGATCACATGGTTAAAAATTAACCAAAACATAAATTTAGCCAAGAGCATCCACACTTTGGCTTATTTGAATATCTCTTTGCATAAAATTTCATATCTTTGAAACTAACATCAAATATCTTCAAAATAATAATATAAAATGTATATAAGATGCTTAGAATCCTCCAATAAAATTATCAAAGTCATTGGAATAGGTTTAGACCACCAAAGAGTTAAACTTTCTCAAAACAGAAACTGTTTTTCCTCTTCCAGTTTCTAAGTTTCTAAATCTAAGAAAATATTTCATCAAAACCTTTAATCATGCAAAAATCCTCAACCAATAGTCATATATACATGTTAACAATACTCTATAAAAATTTTGGACCCATATCTATCCATTAGCTTGGTTAAAAACTCCAAACTATAACATATTCTCCAGTTTATCTCCCAGAATGACCTTTCTATAGTTTACATAATATTTGACTGACCAAATGATCTTCAAATGGAATAAGATATCCACGTAAACTAGACTCAAAAAGAACAACTTATATGAAGGAGACTTTATGATAAAACACTTACAAAAGCTTCGAAATGGGCGTGCAAAAGAACTCCTAAAAGCTGTCCGAGAGAGAGTGTTTGGTATTCTTTCAATGGAAAGTGTAAATGAATATAATTTTGTGGGGAGGGGTGGCTGGAGATACTTATGGATGAGATATGGAAGAGATGAGGCTGGAGTGAGAGTTAAGTGTAGGACTCTCTTACCCGAAGTAAGAGTGGAGTGTAGGACTCTCTTACCTAATAATATCTACAAAAATCAACTCAAGATATTTTTACCCAATAATATCCATGAAATTAACTTAAAATATTTTTATCCAATAATATCTACAGTTTTGAGCAAATGTTTCGCCCGAAATTATGAAAAAGTGTTATTGTGCCATAAGACCTTAAATAACCCTCCGAGTCTAATGGCACAAACCATAATACATTTAAACACTTCTAAATATCTCCAATAATCAAAAACACACTTCTAATACCATAGTAAATAATAACACTGACTATGTAGTTAGACAAAAACCTATATGATTAATGGATTCGTGAAAGCTTATAGAGTCTTCACGAGGTTCCTAAAGTCAATAGAAATTCTACAATTGAATTTCTAGCAGGCTGTTACAATAGTAATGTTTGGATGTATTCAAATATTGAAGTGGCTATATGTCTCCTGAATATGCAATGGAGGGGTGATTTTTGGAAAAATCAGATGTCCTCAGCTTTGGAGTATTGTTGCTAGAGATGGTAAGTAGAAGGAAAAACACTCATTTTTATCATGAAGAGGGGACCATGAGCCCGTTAGGACTTGTAAGTCTCCCTTATCTCAATGCCTCATCTTTTAGATGCTCAATTGCCTCTTTCCTAACTCGATATCAGTACTAGTTGAGCATTCAAAGCAAAGATTTATACAAGATAATGAATATTCTCCAATCATATTTTCATCTTTAAAGGCATGGAAAATGTGGAACATTGAGAACTTGGCAGCATTAGTAGACCCCAAAATGTCAAGATCTGGCTTTGAAAAGGAAATTTTAAGATGCATACATGTCAGGCTGTTGTGTGTACAATAATTTGCTAAAGATAGACCAACCCATTCTATTGTTATGTCTATGTTAAAAGTGAGATTGTTGATCTACCTTACACAAGGCAGCCATGATTCATTGTAAATCAAATTACCTCTGAAAATGTGTTCTCTTACCCCAATCAAAAAGTTTGTTCTATCAACAATGTCACTATTTCAATGGTTCATGGTAGATAGATGATGTGCTATTGACAGTCTAAAGCTTTCATTTTGTATTGAATAGGTTGTAGAATTTAAACACACTTTCAATCTATTTATGAAACATGCTTCTTGTTCTTACTTAACGATTTTATGGTTATGATTACTATTAGAGTCATCGCTTCAATTGCATTTCTACTTTTAATGTATTACAAATTGAACAAGTATAATTTCTAACCCATTTAAAAATTATACTAGCCAATGATATGTGACGCCCCCAAATCCCCACGCACGGACACGGGGAAATCGAGACATCCGGGTGATGACATCATGGGTCACCACCCCATCGACGAGTGTCAAGTGTGTGTATAAGCAACAAATGTACATGAAGAAACACGTAGCGGATAACGAAAGTCATAACTAAGTACCAAAATTTTTTCTTGTTTAATACAAAGCTGTTCAAAACTTATATATTAAAATATTACAAGATACAAATATTATTCAAAGCAACAACAAGATATTAACTTCAACTCAGACCTCTGGCGAAGCCGCATTCTCGGGCTCAGCCTCCTCCTCCTCTTCAATCCCTGCACCAAAATCTACGGTACCAAAAATGGCGCCGCAGGTAAGTAAGATCCAAACACCACTAGATAAAAACATAGTAAACTCCACAATATGCATGAAAGAAAATAAATGCTCACATCTCATAAAATCACATTTTTCCACGCATGCCAAAATCCCATTTGGCCCCAAAACATATCATTTAAACATAAGCTCGCCATTATCCCCGATAATGGCCCAAAAACCAGACCGTCAGAGCACTGTAGGCGGGAATCACAGGCGGGATTCTACCACCATCCCTGCTCACCACCATCCCTACGCGAGCACCGTAGGTGGGAATCACAGGCGGGACTCTACCACCATCCCTGCTGTTGAACTCAAGGTTTCAAGTTTCATGTGATTATAAATCTACACATGGATTTTGATGATAACAAATGAATTCAAAGAATAAAGAAGTCTCAAGCTCAAGTTGTCTACATAATGGAGTCAAGCACATCAAGGAAACAAGCATGAGCAAGAAGGGAACAAGTTCACATTAAAATTATAGAGTAATGTTGTAAATCTCTTCAAAATTCGAAATTAGGATTAATGCTCAAAATTAATATTTTATCATAAAGCATTAAAATACATTTTCCACATGTGCATGAATATTTTTGAAAATTAAATTTGAAAATTTTGAAAGATGATTGATTGTCATCTTTTGCATGTGCATGCCTTGATTAAAGGGTTGAATTTTGAAAATATTAAAGATGATTGATTGTCATCTTTCACATGTGCATGTTTTATTTGAATATTTTCAAAAGTGATTGATGCTTTTTTAGACTTATACAAAAAGTAAAAGATTAGGTTTGAATTTTTTGAAAATGAAAGTGTGTTCATTTTGTCATATGCCAAAAGTAAAAGATTAGGTTTGATTTTTTTGAAAAAGTGAATGATGTTGTCTTTGACACTTGAAAAAGAAGAACCTTTTATTTGAATTCTTTGAAAAAGTGAATGATGTTGTCTTTGACAATTGAAAAAGAAGAACCTTTTATTTGAATTTTTTGAAAAAGTGAATGATGTTGTCTTTGACATGTGAATCTTTTTAAATTTGAATATGAAGTCTCATATGCCTATAAATAGATCAATTGAGAGCTTCACATTCACAACACCAAGAGCATACAACATTCATTCAAAGCTTTCATTCTCTCTTCTCTAAGCATTGAGCCTTAATCCTTGTTCATTTTGAGAGATATAATTTGCGCTGTATTGTTCTTATTTCACTCATTGAGGAGTGTTTTCTGATAACCTACCCACTATCAGCTCTTGTATCAGAAAAAGGGTGTGTATAACCCTTGTGTGTGTAGAAAGTATTCTACACGGGGAATAGTTGAATCACCACGTGTAAGGTGATTGCAAGTGTAGAGGGTGTTCTACACGGATCCTTTGTAGCGGTATTGTTCAAAGGTGTAATAGGTTTCTATCTCCACCTGAAGGAGGTTGAATAGTGAATTTGGGAATCCTCAAGGGGTAGCTTGAGGCGAGGACGTAGGTAGTGGGGCCGAACCTCGTTAACATACTGAGTTTGCTTCTCTCTTACCCTTACTCTTTATATTTATTGTTATTTTATATTTTGTTTATATTTTATATTATATATTTTTTTTATAATTGTTATTTTTTTTATACAACTCAATTCACCCCCCCTCTTGTGTTAGTCATCTGGGCAACACCTACTCACCACCGTCCCCACATGAGCACCGTAGGCGGGAATCACAGGCGGGATTCTACCACCATCCCTTCTCACCACCATCCCTACGCGAGCCTCTAACTCCAACCAGTCAGTCCAACCATTCACATATACCATAAATCATTTCTCGCTTACAAGCCCAGCTTTCTTTTTTCAAACACATGTACATGCATGCAACTACACGAAAAACCCGATTTTCCCTTTTTAAACATGAACATGTGTGCACTATACAAAGCAAACATCAAGGCACAAATATCTCAAACAAATAACAACATCAACCAAACAACTCCGTCCTCAATCCATCCGACCCCCGAACTCCTCGGACTCAGTCCGGAATCAACCAACCAGCAGTCAAATAATTATTGTAGGAGCAAAATATATTTAAATCTAAAAGTAGAGTTTGAAAAATACTTACAGCGCTATATGATATTTTTTGAAAGCTCGCGGCGTTGTAAACGGCGGAAGAAAAGCAACGTAACAATGTAATTTACATTGTTGCCGTGGGTAATAAATTACCCACTTTCGAACGGGGACAAACTAAGACCTGAAATTGATAGGGAATGGTCTTGAGATATTTATGAAGTTAAAGGAAATGAGTTTTGGCCGTGGGTGGTGGTGGAAACGGTGGAGGAAGCGAAAAAAGCTCACATCGGAGTTGAGCTCGTGGGAGCTGCTCTGGCAATGGATCAAGGCTAGAAATGGGTGGTTTAGGTCGACAAGAGGTGGGGGAAGAAGCTGTAGAGAGATGGTGGCCGGAGGTGGTGCGACGGCACCAGAATCGGTGAAAAACCGTGTGGCTTAGAGGAGCTCGTGGTGGCTAACGGTGGCTCGGATGGAGGTGAAACTTGGTGGGGATGTTCACCGGTGAGAGGGGAAGAAAACTAGGTGGGTGGTGTAGGCCACTTCACCAGCGAGCTGCGGTTCTAGGCTACGAAAGCAATTGGCGACAGGGGGAAAAACAGAGCAGGTGCCATGACTTCTAGGGGCTTGTGGCGGCTAACGGTTGGTCCGATGGCTCTGAAAATTGGTGGGGATGATCTCTGGTGGGAGGGGAAGAGAATGGTGGTGGTGGTGCACTACACGGGGGCCGGACGGCGGAGAACCGGGCGGGTAAATGGGCGGCGACGGGAAGGAGAAAAAGAAGGAGTAGCGCGCGGGGAGAGAGGAACCGGGGAAAAAGAAGAAGAAAAGAAAGAAAAGAAGGAAAAGAAAAAGGAAAAGGGAAAAAGAAAAAGAGAAAAGAGAAGAAATGAGGTCCAATCCTCACTTTGGAAACCAAAAACAGATCCGCCAAAAACGATATTAAAAATCGTAAAACGACTAAATAAATTAAACACAACATCAAATAAATTAAAATTAATTTAAAATAAAATAATTTAAAATAAATAAACCAATATATTAATTAAATTAAAAATAACCCTTCAATGAAAATACACGCAAAAGTGGGTCATTACATGATATTTTAGTAGCCTTTTCTCTATCCTGCTTGGTCTTCCATTATGGTGGTGTGTGCTATGTTTTAAAAGCTAAAGCCACTCCTACATATTCACAACCTAAATACCACATTGAAGAGAGACCCAACCCATTGAGAGAGATTTATCACTTACATTGTTTTTTATTTTTTCTTTTTGCCCATGCAAAAAGTAAGGAGGGGTTGTCTATTCAATGAAAATACACGCAAAAGTGGGTCATCACATGATATTTTAGTAGCCTTTTCTCTATCCTGCTTGGTCTTCCATTATGGTGGTGTGTGCTATGTATTAAAAGCTAAAGCCACTCCTACATATTCACAACCTAAATACCACATTGAAGAGAGACCCAACCCATTGAGAGAGATTTATCACTTACATTGTTTTTTATTTTTTCTTTTTGCCCATGCAAAAAGTAAGGAGGGGTTGTCTATTCTCTCTTCTCACGTAACCACAGGTAGCCATTAAGGCAAGCCATTATTTTGCAATGAAGATGTTTGGCCACTTTATTGTAAGGTGTTAACATCTAATCTTGTTATATGCAAGGCCAAGGGTGGTGTGCCCACTTTGGTTCTATTTACTATATCTCCAATTTGCATATAGTGGGTATGATCCTAGATTTGCATCTAAATATTCTCAATCTTGATCATATTAAGAATTAGGTTGTGTGACAACCAAGCATGTTTGTAAAGAAAAAATGTTTGCACTAAACAAAATCTTTGACAAGAGATGGCCAGCATATCAATATATTAGTAGTGTCTCCTTGTTCCCCAACTCCTTCGATCATATTACATTAAGTATCTCTGATCTCTTTTTAGTCCTTATGATGACTCAAATTAATGTTCAATCTTCACAAAATATGATGTACCCATAGCTATTTTGCAACATCCGAGAAGCAACTTAACCTTCAAGTAGAGAGTAGAAATACAATACATTACCAACTTAACCTTCACACGATGAGGAATCAAAAGTTAATTTGCTCACCTCTATTATTGGTCCAAAGATAATGTCTTATGAGATACAAGCTCTGGAAAAGTTCTCTTTCCAAAAAAAAAAAAAAAAACCAAAATTTTGAATTGATTACACCATAAGATCTTTATCTAATTTTACAAGCATGGAGTCTAACCCAAGTTTCTTCACTTACTTCTAACTAATCATGCGTGTTACATGGATCGTGAGCAGCATAATTTTAAAGAAAATATTAAAGGCCTCATCTTAGCCTAGATAGGACAACAAATATATTTGTGACAACTAACTATATATGCTACATAATTTTCAATTGTCCTAAAGTCTCATCTTTACTCATTATCTAAGCGCATGAGGTAATCGCTCATGCGAGTGAGTCAACTTACCTTTTCACCATGATCTTCATCACATGGTGAACGTATATACTCTTTAAATACTACCAGTTATGTCACAATGATCTTAAAACATACCACTATCACGTGTGATGACCGCTACCTTTAATTAGGAGAGAAATCATATCACATGGTCAACTACAAACACTTAGACCACAAGTCTTAAGTAGTGTTTTAAGCAATATTTTGTGTTATGTTTTGGGGATATTTTCAGTTTGAACATTGAACTGAATATTTCAATACCTATACATGTTGAAGTACTGTTTTGGGATTATTGGATCGTTCATTATATATGTGTGTGTGTGTGTATCGTACTTACAAAAAATTAATCCTTAAAACAATCACCATTACAGCTATGAGCTAGCAGCACAATAGCATAAATAGAGATTCCAAATCATAAACAGAGATTGAGGGGTGTAATAACAAGAATAAAGTTGCACATCATTGCTTTGACTCCATTTAGTTCTTACCTTCAACAGTCTAGCCTCTGGCTCACTTTGAGTTTGAGTAGACTGAGATGTGCAATGGTGAGCAATTTGGAAGTCTGGTAGTGAAAGAAGATGAAGAGAATAAAGGTTTTTTATTTTTTTAACTATGCACAAGAAATTATCTAAATGCATAGGCTTTTATATAAAAATTATAATATATGCCATTTATTAAGCTTACTGGGCCGATATATATATATATATATTATATTTCGGCTAGAATATTGGAATAGGATGAAACACCAGAACTAGGACAAAATGTAAGCTAAAAGTGAAACGAAACATCAAGGTATCCCCTACCAGTTACTATTCTGACACCAAAAGTTTCATCATTCTAGTTGGTATGGAATGGTTTTAAAATCTTTGGCTTAATACCATTTTTGTAACTGCCATACCCAGGTGACCCCTTTTATCATGAAACTCACAAAATATAAAACTACAATAATCCTCGAAAATAAAATACCTAAAAAAGCATTATAAAAACTTTAACTGAATAATACTAAATATTCTCTAAAATCTTACCAATCCATTTATGTCACCTAGCACTTATCTCAAATTTATCATATAATTAATACTGTCACATGCCATCTATTTCAATTGTCACAACCATCAAAGTTATTTGTAAAACAAAATGGTGGAGATCAAGGGGTGAGTCCATCGACTCAATTAAGCAGCAAACCTATACTAGGTGAAAACATGAGTTAGTCGTAGAATGCAAAAAAAAAAAAAAAAAAAAAATTGAATATCAAAATATCATAATAGAATAGATACCATGTTTAACCCATGTGGTAGGGTTGTGCAAACCCCAATGGCCAACTGAAAATAAACAAAATTTTAAATATCCCATTTTAAACTCGGGGCGCCGAGTGTGCATTCAGGAAAGGTCGCACTAAAAATCACTTTGTTTCCAAAGTGAGTGCACTAGAAACAGAGATGTTGATACCAACATAATAATAGAGACCACAGTTTTACACATGTGGTAAGGTTCGAACTGAATCAGAAATAGAATGTCATGCTAGAGGGTTTTTTAGATACAACATCACATCATAATAGAGTACTATGCAGATAAATATCACATACAATCTTTGAATTTCATATTGCAAGAAATCTATACTAATTTAGTTTGAGTTTGTAGGGAATCATTGTTTTGCATCAATAATGACAACTCTTGGATTACAAAAACTAATGGAATCTGTTTGACAACTCAATTCAAAGGTATGTGACTTTGATGCCTCTGCTCCAATAATTTGACGTCGTTACATACTAATACAGTTGTGTAAAGGCAAAAATTTGCAAAAATTGGCTAGGATTAGATGACTAAATGATAAGGTTTATCTTATCATTATTTGATTAAATTTGGATGAATGTAAAATAAGAGATGACTTTATCTTTAACAACATTGAGTTTATCTAGATGTTTATAAGGTTGTTTAGATAAGTCAGTTACATGAATTTCGAATCCATAAGAGTTTGGAAGTATCAAGACCTGAAACTGAACACAGATAAGAAACTATAGTGAAGAGTTATCTCGAAATGTCAACAACCTATCAGGAAGCGTTCTCACGAATGTCTCTACCATTCAGCAGAATCCTACTATGACTATAACTCTTTCTAGACTTTCTATTTAAAGGTATTTGGTTCTGTATCTTTTGAAGGACTTTGAGCTACGAATTTCAGAGAATATATTCTAAGCATTTATGAGAGAAAATTCACTTGAGAATTTTCATGGGGTTTTTCATATCTTCTTGAGTGTGATCGTGCTTTGAGTGAATGAACATCGATTGGATTTCAGCCTCTGGAGTTCCAGAAGGGAAGTCAACATTTGAAGATCGCCAGAGGTTCTGGCTGCTACTGCGGTAGAAGACAAACGGGTCATTTGTCTAGGCAAGTAAGAGAGTCGAATTGTAGAGGTCTTGTAATTGATTATTGCTTGTAATTGTTCTTCAAATAATAAGATTGACTTTCTTGAGTTTGGCTGCCCGTAGGGTTTTACCTTTAAAGAGTTGTTTAAAGGGTTTGCCTTCGTAACCAATCGTTGTGTCGTACAAAATTGATTATTTATTTTAAAGTATTTGATTCGTTTTATAATCTTGATAATTGAGATCTAACCTATTTGTTCAAGGAAATTGGTAGACAATTTTGTGGTTTACAGGGGTACAATGGAAATTTCAATTGGCATCAGAGCGTGGTTCACTCATTCGAGTGTGATCCATGCCCTTGTAGATCATGTCGACATCATTATATGTTCCACTATACTTTGATGGGGAAAACTATGCTTATTGAAAAGTTCGTATGAGAGCTTTTCTCAATTCTTTGGATGAACGTGTATGGCATTTAGTTGAACGAGGATGGACTAAACCCAAGACATCTACAGATGCTTGGACAAAAGATGAAATCAGCAATTGGAATTTGAATAGCAAAGGAGTTAACGCAATTTTCATGGCGGTATCCACCGAAGAATTTAAAAGAATCTCCATGTATGAGATTGCTAAAGAAGCTTGGGATATTTTGGAGGTTGCACATGAAGGCATAAGAATAGTAAAAAATTTGAAATTGCAGATGTTAACCTCAAAATTTGAAGATATTAAAATAGTGGAAGACAAAAATTTTAATGATTTCTATGCTAAACTAAATGATATTGTGAATTGTAGGTTTAATCTCGGCGAGAAGGTGGAGGATTCAAGGATCGTGAGGAAGATTATAAGGTCTTTACCTAAAAGATTTCGACTCAAAGTTACCGCTATTGAAGAAAGTAAAGATTTGGATGCAATAAGGGTAGAAGAACTGGTAGGTTCTTTACAAACGTATGAATGTTTGCTTCCTCAAGCAATAAAAGGTAAGGCCATTGCCTTAAAAGCTATAGAAGAAAATCATGAGGATTTTTCTGATGAAGAAAGTCTAAATGATGAGGAGATTACTCTGCTTGCGAGAAAATTAAGAAAATTTATGTTTAATAAAAAGGAGAGTGGTAAACAAAAACGAGGAAAAAATGTTTTTATTAAGAAAAACGAATCTGAAAATTGGAAGAAAGAAAAAACTGAGAAAAAGGATAAGGTACAGTGTCATGAATGTTCTGGGTATGGTCATATAAGAATTGAGTGTCCAAATTTCAAGAAAATAAAAGAAAAGCGTTGAATGTCACACTTAGTGATAGTTCAAATTCTGAAAGTTCAAACTCATCTTTTGATGGTGAAGAATCTTTTATGGCTTTCTCTACTATTGTGAATGATTTTCCTGAAATTACACTAACAAAATCTGAAAGTAGTTGTGATTATAGTGATTCGGATGTATCACTTGTTGATGCTGATCAAGAACTGAGTTTACATGAAGTTTACAATGATGTGTGTGAAGAAGTGATCAAATTAAAGAAACTCAACAAGAAGCTGTACAAGAAATTCACTGATATGGAGAGTGAGAAAAATAGCATGTCTGAGGCATTAAAAATTGCTAATATTGAAATAGCAAGATTAAGGGATCAAAAAATTTCACTAGAAAAGGAATTGGAAAAGGTTCAAGAAAAAATAGCAACACAAAAATTAAAAAGAGATGCTGAGTTTTCAAAAATCTAGGTTTGATCGCACAGGTTTGGGGCATATGACTTCCCAAAGTATGGAAGTTAAAAACTCATTATCCACTGCCACCTCATCAAAAGATATTAATTTTGTTAAAGGAAGTCAAGATGAGGAAACTCCAAAGAAGGCCGTGTCTAAAACTCATGTTCCAAGAGCCTCACATGATAAATCAATGACAAAGAAGCCCAACCAAGATAAGTCCAAAGGTAAGTTTATTCATACTTGTCATTATTGTGGTGTTGTTGGTGATATAAAGCCAAATTGCTTTAACTTGAATAAAGTGAAGAAAAATGAAGGTGAAAGAAATCTAAAGAGGAAAAGAAAGAGTCTAGAGAATCAAGTTTGTGATATGAGTCAACAAATCGATTTTTTAAGTCTCAAACTTGGTGAACTAGCAGATTTTTGCTTTCAAAATAAAGAAAAGATCATAAAAGTGATGTTGATGAAAAGAATAGGCCAAAATTTAAAGCAAAGTGGGTGGTCAAAGAAGATGCTATGTCACATTAATTAATAGGACTACTTGCATGTTGTTGCATTCTTTATATGATCGCATTAGTCTAGGACATGCATTTTATTTTTCTATTTCTGTTTTTCAGTTTTAAATAAGAAAAATACAGTATATATAAAAAAAAATTCGGGTTTGGTTAAAAGCTTTTCTTTAAGGAAAGTACATGCTTAATATGTCGAAGTTTGAGCACTTGTGTTATCATTTAATAAACTCTTGAACCTATGCATCTCTTTATTTTGTACGATTCACTTTGTGCATACTAATCCTATGGATTATCTTGGCAAAGTTCAATACATAGTGAGGAACTTATATGTATGCATTCTATAATTAAAGTTCATGTTATTTAATGAGATGTTCATCAAAGAGGGAGTTCATGCCTTAAATTGACTAATACTAGTTGAGCCTAGTACATCAATAAAGAGCTCTCCTCTTGCCAAACACAAAGAGTTGATCCATACAGAAAAAGTCAGTGTTAATTCATTGCAGAAAAAGACAAACACCCTACACGGATCTACCACCTTAAGTTCTTACAGAAAAAATCGTTGTTCTAATCATTATGGAAAAAGATGAGCAACAAACATGAACACAAAAAGGGGGTGTACAAACTAGTGTTTGGAGGAAATGCTCATGTATCTAGGCCCTAGCATAAAGTTTGACTTTAAGGTGAAGCAACAAACTCTTGTGAGCATCTATAAGAAGCAATCATTCATAAGTAAAGGTATCAAAAATATATTGAACAAAGGAGTTCATAAAAATGTTATGGTATAAGTATACTCACTCACACACTCACATGAACTTTGACATTGATGATCTTATGAGGAGTGAACATCCATAGTGATTGTTGCAAATAAGAGGGTGTACTCTATTGAATTTATTTTTTGAGTTACACTGTATTTGAACTAAGATGCATTTAGGCATGTTACTTGCCCTATTGCTTATTCATATATTTATATATATATAAAAAATTCAAATTTTTTTGTTATTTTTATTTTTTTCTAATCTCTCTTTATAAAATAAATACAAAAATCAAAGTATAAAGTTTTTTTTTTTTTTGCATGTATTGAGGACGGTTTTTGAGTGGGTCCTTAGACTTTGTCATTCAATTTTCATAGAATGCCCACCAAGTGTTTTGTTTTTTTGTCTCAACCAAGTTGTCTCAATCATTTGCTCAATGTTTAATATACATTCATACTCATACATCATGTGCATTTAATCCATAAAAACTTGATATACATGGGAGTTGTTCATCATGTCTTGCTTAGTGTCTTCATCTTGGCACATATAAGTGATATTTATTCTATTTTGTGTCTTGTCAGATTAGTAACAAAAAGGGGGAGTATTGGAAGAGAAAATTGGAATATTTTGATATGGTGAAATTTAGGGGGACTTCAATAAATTTTCTGAAAATAAAAAGGGGGAGCAGCATAATATTGAGGGGGAGAACTAAGTATTGAACATGGTTATGACTAGAATACTCTTTTTGTAGGTTTACATTACATCTAACATTTGATTATTATTGAGACTAGTTTCAAGGAATGTTCTATGTCATTTCTTCTCATTACTGTATTAAGATTTTCTTCACGAGATCTTGGTCTGTTGGTTGCTTTGTCTTAGGTACACACTACATTCATCAAGTTGGTTTTGTGATCGATCTGCCAAAGGAGAAGATTGTAAATGCAAGACATTCATCAAGTTGGTTTTGTCACCAATCCGCCAAAGGGGGAGATTGTAAAGGCAAAAATTGTCTAAGATTAGATGACTAAATGATAAGGTTTATCTTATCATTATTTGATTAAATTTGGATGAATGTAAAATAAGAGATGACTTTATCTTTAACAACATTGAGTTTATTTAGATGTTTATAAGGTTGTTTAGATAAGTCAGTTACATGAATTTCGAATCCATAAGAGTCTGGAATTATCAAGACCTGAAATTGAACACAGATAAGAAACTACAGTAAAGAGTTATCGCGAAATGTCAGCAACCCGTTAGGAAGCATTGTCGCGACTGTCTCTACTCGTTAGCAGAATCCTGCTGTGACTATAACTCTTTCCAGACTTTCTATTGAAAGGGATTCTGTTCTGTATCTTTTGAAGGACTTTGAGCCACAAATTTCAGAGAATATATTCTAAGCATTTATGAGAGAAAATTCACTTGAGAATTTTCATGGGGTTTGTCATATCTTCTTGAGTGTGATTGTGCTTTGAGTGAATGAACGTCGATTGGATTTCAGCCTCTCAAGTTCCAGAAGGGAAGTCAATATTTGAAGATCGCTAGAGGTTCTGGCTTCTACTGTGGTAAAAGACAAATGGGTCATTTGTCTAGGCAAGTAAAAGAGTCGAATTGCAAAGGTTTTGTAATTAATTATTGCTTGTAATTGTTCTTCAAATAATAAGATTAACTTTCCTGGGTTTGGCTGCCCCGTAGGGTTTTACCTTTAAGGAGTTGTTTAAAGGGTTTCCCTTCATAACCAATCGTTGTGTCTTACAAAATTGATTATTTATTTTAAAGTATTTGATTCGTTTTATAATCTTGATAATTGAGATCTAACAAATTTGTTTAAGAAAATTGGTACACAATGTCGTGGTTTACAGGGGTACGTTGGGCATTTCTAGTTGGTCTGGCAGCAATTGTTTTGATTGTCCATTATTACTGGTGGATTGATCTGCTACTGGAGCTATTACAATGAGTTCATAAACAACTCGTTTATTTCTCTTTTATCATTATTTGGCTTATTTCCTTCTTTTCCTTTACTGTAGGTAATGAGGCTCATTTTAATCATATTTAACCTCTTTTTCGTCTGGGTTTTGAGATGACCCTTTTAATGTATAAAATAAAAAGTAAGGAAATAAGTTTTATTTTCATTTTCATAATCTCTAAACAATCATTTTCATTTTGATTTTCACAATCCAACAATATATACAAATAGCACCTATAATTGACCAACAAATTATGCTACTTTCATTTTTATTTTCACAATGTTTGCCAGCATATGTCATCATCGCAAATAACATAATCACTAATAATCACAAAACACATTCTACCCACATATAGCAGAAGCATTATGCCCACATAAAGCCCACAACAATAACATATAGTTGCTGCCACAATAGCAGTACCTATATATTAAAAGCCCAAAATAACAAAAAACCACAAAATGGCCTAGCCCAATAATGGAATAAGCAAACTGAAAAATTGTTTATTCACACTAACTAGTTCTTTATTATACGTAGATAATGAGTATTGGAATATTCAAGAACCCAGTACATAGGGTGGTGACAAATCCAAAAAGGGAGACAACTTCTTCAGCTGTATTCTGTATTCCATAATTAGAAAAAGAGATTGAAAGTTTATAAAGTAATAGTAATTGATGCAATGAAGATGATTGAAAGTAGCACCAACCAGATAAGACCTATTCCACAGTTTCATAAATCCCATAATAAAATCAACATTATAAAGCTACAATTGTTGATGATAGCAGAAAATTTATAAATCAGCATAATATAATGAACATAAAATTTATAAAGTAGCACCAACCATAGTATAAACTGAAATTTTATAAATCCCATAGTAGAAGTGATTGACACCAAAGTTTGCTACAATGCAAAAAAGAACAAAGATCGAGTGCTAGAGTTTGGGATGTTACCCTTGTAATAACCCACCCCTTCTTTCTTCTTTAATTACGAGCCTCTTTTTAAGTGTTATACCTTGATGGCTTGTTTTTAAAGATATCAAGCGGATTTTAAATCATGTTCAATATTTTAAAAGTTACGGATATTTTAAATATTCCCAAAATATTCATGTGATATTTCCAATGTTATTGGACTAAACTTGCTTTTAAATAACACAATTCTAATATTTTTGATGAGGTCTAAAAATATTATAATTGTAGAAAATTATTTAAATTAAAATATTTTAGTCATTTAAAAATATTACGGAATTTAAATTTATGTTAAAAATTCTAAATTAATTAAAATGGTTTTATTCTCTTCGAATGATTAACAAGACTTCATCATTTTAATTAATGATGAAGGAATATTATTTTATAAACTTTATAAATTTTAGTCTATAAAATAATATTCTATCTTAATTCCTCTTAGTGTTTTACGCATTTTCAAATCAGTATTTAAACTCACCGTTAGATCGTTCTGAAGATCTTGAAACGAAGGGCCTAGATTAAATACTCAAGCCCCTACCTTTTTCTCCTCACTTTTCTCATTTTCCTCTCTCTCTCTCCTCTCCCTCTCTCCTAGCCCGACGTGCCTCTCTCCTTCTTCACTGTGCGGCTTCTCCTCCTTCCAGCTCAACCACCGCCAACCACCCTTAGTCACCTCCACCACCGGCGAGCTCCACGGTGCCTCCTCTCTCCTCCATGCCGTTTCCCTCCTTCATAAGCCTCTCTCTCCTCCTATGGCAGCACAACCTAGAAATGGGTTTCACCCATTTCTTCTAGCTGTGTACTACCGTACGTGGCCACCCAGGCCGCCGCACCTCACCAGCAACCTCCCCCCTTCACCGGTGACCAACCACCACCAAACCCACCTCCTCTCTCTCCCCATGGCACACACACACATGACCCATAAATGGGTCTCCTGTACGACTTCATAATGCGCAGCTCCTAGCACCGCCGTGCGTGGCCAACTGGGCCACCAAGCACTACCACCGTGATCCCTAGCCATAAAGGAACTACCAGCACCTCCTCACCTCCCCCACGATCCTCTCTCTTTCTTCCTAAAATGGGTCTCTCATGCCCTAGCACAGCCATACGCCAGTTTTGGCCCCACCAAGCACTTTCACCAACCTCATTCTTCCTCCCCCTAGCTTCCCACGAAATTCCATGGTCCCCACCTCTCTCATGCACCTTCACTCTCTCTCGGGTGCATTGTTCATGGCGTGATGTAGCTGTGCTCTGCCACCCAGACCACCATGAGGTTGCCTTGAGCCTTTCCAAGACCGCACCTAGGTATCCCTAAGCTCTAACTGCCACTTTACGTGTTGCACAGCCATTGTATGTGGCTAACACCACTGTACATGGTGTTAATCGCCATGTATGATTCCTCCAACACCTTGATCGTGACGAGCAGCAAGCAACGCACAGGTTATTCTGTCGATGGTATAACCCTCTATCCCTCATTATTTATTATATATGATTGTTGGTTGGTTGGACTGTAGACTGTGTTGTTAGTAATTGTGGAGTTCGCTGCGTAGTTGTGAAGTGAAGTGTGGTTGTGTAACGAAGTATTGGGCATAATCATGTAGTGTTGTGGACTATGTTTTGAAGTATAGGCATAAGGTGTATGCCGTAGTTGTGATGAGGGGTGGTGTGAAGGGAGTACACGTGGAGCGTACTCCCTGTAGTGTAGCGATGCACCGTGTGACTTGCATCGTAGTGATGTGTAGTGTGAGGGGAAAAGAGTACACGTGGCATGTGCTCTGTGTTATGTAGTGATGCACCATATGGCGTATCGCGAAGAATGAAATGGTAGCATAGTTGAGGAGTAGAGATGTATTGTGTAGCGTCCGGAACTGTATGATAGTGTCCCGAAATAGTTGTGACGTGGTCTGTAGTCCGAGGTGACGGGTGTTACCTTGTAGTTGAATTATGGCTGAGAGTATGCGTGAAGTGGTGGAAAAGTGTAAGAGTAGTGTAGCGGAAGCATGGCGGGCATCGTGACGTGACTCGAGATTTAGTCTCGAGCGACAAAGGTGCATTTATGGATGCAGTCCTCTTGTTAAGTGTCGAGATGAACTTGTACTGGGCCATGGAGTAGGATGAGTCCTACCGACAGGGTCTGAGCAAGTTGATGTCGGTTTATGGAGCTTGTTTATACAAGGGGGCATTCATTGGACTATATGTTGGTCTTAGGTGATAAAAGGGATAAGGTACATGTGCCTCTGGCGAGAAACGTGTGCCAGACAAGTTTACCATATGTAATGGGTAATTTGTCCTCAGCATGGTTTCACGATGTTTAAGACACATAGTTGGCTTAAAGTCATGTGGCATGCATGGATGAGAATGAGGATTGAGTATGGGCTAGGATGCATTAAGGTAGTGATGAGTATATCGTCTAAGGTTGGAACACGTGACTCTGTCAAGCGGAATCATGCATCAGAATGTGAAAATAGAAGAGTAAGACAAAAGTCTTAGTGTCTTTGTGATGCCCCCAAATTCCCACGCACGAACACGGGAAAATCGAGACGTCCGGATGATGACATCAAGGGTCACCACCCTATTGACGAGTGCTAAGTGTGTGTATAAGCAACAAATGTGTACGAAGAAAGATGTAGTAGATAACGAAAGTCATATAACTAAGTACCAGAATTTTCATTGTTTAATACAAAGCTATTCAAAATATACATAATAAAATATTATAAGATGCAAATATTATTCAAATCCAACAACAAGACATTAACTTCCACTCATCCTCGGGCTCAACCTCCTCCTCCTCTTCTATCTTTGCACCAAAATCTACGGTACCAAAAATGGTGCCGTAGGTAAGTAAAATCCAAATACCACTAGATAAAAACATATAAAACTCAAACAATATGCATGAAAGAAAAGCCAATGCACATGTCCCGTAAACCATAATTTTTCCACGCACGCCAAAAATCCATTTGGCCCAAAACATATTATTTTCCAAAACTTGCCAAAAGTCTCATTTGGCCCATAACCAACTCAATCCATTACCCAATTAATCCGTATGCACCATGACCTCCCCTAGGGGTCATCCGCATACCTTGGCTCCTATGCCACACCGCGGGTAACGACCACGTGTATGACACCTAAACGAGCGATGCCCAGTTCCGCGCCCCGCGCGTTCGTAGTCAAGCATCCTCTAGCCCTCGCCAGCGAAGGGCCATGGAGTTGGTGCGTAGAGCGTTACCATCCCGCTCGTTGTCGTAGTCGCCTAGCGACAGCTCAGGGGACATCACTCAGTATTTCATGCTCCCGAGTGAACAAAGGAGCTCCAGTGAGATAATAACCCATCCCGGCTTGGGCTCGTGAGACACACGCACCCGAAAATCCATTTACGCCAATAAAACAGGATTTTCTCAATTTAAATAAAAAGCACGTGCATGCACCATGTAAATGCAACCTTAATGCACAAAACAACCAACCCAACACAAACAACCAAACCAATCAACTCCGTTCTCAATCCATCCAACCCCCGAACTCCTCGAACTCAGTCTGGAATCAACCAACCAGCAGATAAATAATTATTGTAAGAGCAAAATTATATTTAAATCTAAAATCAAGTTTGGAAGATACTTACAGTGCTATATGGTATTTTTTGAAAACTTGCGGCGTTGCAAATGGTAGAGGAAAAGCAACATAATAGTGTAATTTACACTGTGGCCGTGGGTTATAAATTACCCACTTTAGAACGGGGACAAAACAAGGCACAAAATTGATATGGAAGGGTCTTGAGATGTTTATGAAGCTAAAGGAAGTGAGGTTTGGCCGTGGGTGGCGGTGGAAGGCCAAAAAGGGGCTGAACGGAGTTGAGCTCGTGGGAGCTGCTCCGGCAATGGATCGGGGCCGAAATTAGGTGGGTTAGGTAGGCAAGAGGTAGGGGAAGAAGCTGTGAAGAGGTGGTGGCCGGAGGTGGAACGACGACGCCAGAAAAGCTCAAAAACCGTGTGGCTTGGAGGAGCTCGTGGCGGCTAACGGTGGCTCGGATGGAGGTGAAACTTGGTGGGGATGTTCACCGATGGAACGGGAAGAAAACTGGGTGGGTGGTGTAGGCCATGTTGCCGGTGAAAGAGAGAGAAAACAGGGCTGGTGCCGTGACTTCCAGCCTTGCGTGGCTGCTAACGGCTGGTCGGATGGCGCTGAAAATTGGTGGGGATGATCACTGGTGGGTGGGGAAGATTTTGGTGGAGATGGTGTACTACACGGTGGCCAGACGGTGGCACACTGGGCTGGCAAATAGGCAGCGATGGGAAGGAGAAAAGAGAGCTGCGCGCAGGGAGAGAGAGAAACCAAGGAAGAAAAGAAGAAGAAAAAGAAAGAAGGGAAAGAAAAGAAGAAAAGGAAAAAGTAAAAGGGAAAAAGAAAAAGAGAAAAGAGAAGAAATGAGGTCCAATCCTCATTCCGGTAACCAAAAACCGATCCGCCGAAAACGATTTTAAAAACCATAAAATGACTAGAATAAATTAAACACCACATCAAATAAATTAAAACCAATTTAAAATACAATAATTTAAAATAAATAAACCAATATATTAATTAAATTAAAAACAACCCTTCAGTGAAAATACACGTAAAAGTGGGTCATCACAGTCTTAACCCTAAGGTGAATCATGAAATTCACTTTAAGGAATAAGACTCCAAAAGTTTTAGCGAAGCAATTGGCATGTAAGAGCCCAGGGATGGATGGAGAGTGTTCCAAGTGAAGCATAGTTCTATTTCTAGTATTGCTGCTTATGCATTAGACAGAGAATGACGTGAGGTTATGTGTACACATGTAGGTTTCCATCTGACATGCACTCAAATGGACTACATGGAATAAGTATGGAATGAAGTCCAGGTAAGTATTGCGTTCATACTCTTCTAGAGTTTTCTAAATAAAAGAAGACGAAAATGAAATGCTCTTCTTTACGAAACAAGTTGTACGAACTGATGTTATTTTAAGAAAGAAGGCTAAGCATAAGTTTACAAGTATACGTAAGTAACGACCCTCCTTGTTAGCCCCTTTCCATGCACCCAAAGTAAGTGTATGCATGTGGATGGATGCTATAAGTGGTACGTATTGTATGTATGTTCACGAAAGGAAATGAATTGATGCTTTAAAATGATGCATGAATTGATGTTTTAAAACATGCCATGAAAGAAAATTGTTTTTAAAATGACTTTATGAATAAAATGAACTGAAGTACTGTAAGAACTATAAGAACTGTAAGAATTGTAAGGACTGAAAGAAATGAATGGATTGTAAAGGAATGCAAGGACTGAATTGAAAGAAATGACTAAAATGGATTGAATGCATAATGTATGGACTGAAACAACACGTTCATACTCTTCTAGAGTTTTCTAAAAGATAAGAAAATGAAAACGAAACACTTTTTCTTTAAAATACTTTACAAACTAACGTTTTTCCTTACGAAACATGCTTTACTAAAAAGAACGCTAAGCATAACGTAAGTAACGGCCCTCCTTGGCAGCCTTTTTTCACGCACCCAATGTAAGTAAGTGTATGCATGTGGATGGATGCTATACGCGGTACGTATTGTATGTATGTTCATGAAAGGAAACGAACTAATGCTTTAAAATGGTGCATGACCTGACATTTTAAATGATGCCATGAAACTATTTTTAAAATGACTTTATGAATAAAATGAACTGAAGGACTGTAAGAACTATAAGGACTCTAAGAACTGTAAAGGACAGAATGGACTGTAAAGGAATGAGAGGTCTAAAAAGGAATGAATGGACTATAAAGGAATGAAAGGACTGAAATGGACTAAATGCTTAATGTATGAAAATACATAATGGCCACATGAACGGAAATGGAAAAGGTACCGAAGGAATGGACTAGGCAAATTGTAATGCCGGGTAAGTAGTACTGATCGTGCAACCAGTGCTGCACCCTAACAGAATGGAGGCACAGAGTGCAACAGTGTGCAACAGCCAATAAAAGCGATAAGAAATAATGTATGCATGTTAAGAAAGAATGCATGTATGTATGAAAAGTCTCTTTAAGAAATGAAGGCAGCGAGGCGTGGATAACTGTTTTAAGAAAGAAAACGTTTTAAAGGAAAACCCCACCTTGCAATGTTTTAAAATGAATTGCATGTCTATGCATGATATGTATGAAGTGATGAATGCATGACTGAAAATCTATGTTCATATATGTTAACTGTATGAAATAATACTTAAAAGTCATCGACTCATTTTAGTTTTTATGTGTGCCCTCCCAAGGACAAGATGAGCATGATGTGTTAGGACGGACACAACCCAAGGGGAAGAGCACGAAAACCTCAGCATGATATTTTGTACGAGAGACTTTAACTATGAAATTTAATGTTGTCTACTGTAAGAAACGAGTTTTATTTATAAACATGGAGTTTTTTGTATCCTGGCATGAAAGGAAAGAAAATTTCAAAAGAAATCCTAATTCCTATCTATTTTATTAAAATCATTTTCTAAATGACCCACCACAAGGACGGGCGTTACAACTCTTCTGCTAGCAACAAATTAAGAGAGAAGCTCTAAACTAGGAGCTACTTCCAATGAAAGAAGGTCTGAAGTAGGAAAGAGCCGTGTGGGTGAGAAGGAGGAGTCGCATGGGAGAGAAGGCCCAACAAAGAGTGATGAAGATGATAGCCACGAAGCAACGATGCTGCAATCGGCAGAGAGAGAGAGTGTGAGTGGGATTGATATGGGGTGGGGTAAATATTTTAACCATCAGCCTGAAACGACATCATTTTTTTTTCGTAAACAAATTTTTTTAAGTAGAACATGAGTACCAAATTTTATACCCAGTACCTAGGTTCCATAACCATACCGACCCAAGTAAGGTCATCCAATTTTAGAGCTGGGTCTACTAGAGCCAGATATTGCATCCAAAACCAAGTTATTCGAGTTCTAGTTACTCTATTGCTCAAGTTGGACTCAAATGACTAGTAGATCCCTTTATTTTCCATACATTATATCTCAAAGGCATCTTAAAATGCACGGCATTAGAGTAGTGGGAGTGGGCTTCAGGATTTCATCTAGCTAGTCATATTTTAGCTAATCTAAGGTGATTTGTAGACATGCATTAGAATGAATGTTAATGATGAATAAATGATATTTTATTACTATAAAGAGAATGATGACTAATCTAACGTGAGACAAAATTCGAGAATTATGCTAAACTTTTAGCTATCCCGCTGCAGATGATAGGTGTAACGGGTTCGGTTTGGTCTATGTTTTAGTTTATTTTAAAACCAAATCAATATACATTGATTTTAAGAATTGAAGAATTGATACTGGACCAATTCACTCTAAAAACTAGTTCTTTCAGTTTTCTTGGTTTCCGTCTGGTTCCATTTGGTTTTACTAGTTTTTCCAATGAAGTAGCAAGGTTGAGAACTTGCAAAGTTGAGCCTGGAACAATAAACCGATAAATTTAAAAAAGAAATTATCTAAATATAAAAATTTCATGTAAAAAAAAAAGTAGAATTATAGTAAAACAATTATAATATATGTACATTATTGATAAGAATTATATTATCATATATGTTAGTGATAATATGATGGTTTTTTGACCTAATCACATCCATCAAGATGTCATTCAAGCCCACACTTCACTCTTCAGAAGTATATTAGGCTTGCAGGTTATCCTTTCATTCATTGGACCCATTTTCATTTTTGTTCTTGGAGAGAACACTTAGAGTCCTCTCTCGGCCAGTTTTCTAAGCTTTATTGCCTTCAGCTTTTAAAGCTCTTGTAAGTATTATCTTATGAAGTTTCCTTCATGAAAATTGGTCCTCCTTGAGTTTAGTTTCCATGGGTACCTTTTAGTTTGATTTAATAGTCTTTCAATTGGTCAAAAGTTATTTTAACCATGGAAAGGTCAATTTTGGCTATAGACTAGATAGTATGCTATATCTTGGAGTTTTTGACCAAGCCAATGAATAGATCTTGGTTTGAAATTTTTATATAGTCTTGTTAACATTTTTATATGAATGCTTGTTGAAGATTTTTTGCATGATTAAAGCTTTTTATGGAAGAGTTTCTTAGATCTAAAAGATCAGAATCTGGAAGAAGAAAAACAATTTATGTTTTTAACAAATTTTGGAACTTTTGTGATTTAATCTTAATCCAATGGTTTTGATAATTTTATTTGATGATCCTATGCCTTTTAGCTACATCTTAGGATGCTATTTTGAAGATTTTTAGTGTTAGTTTCAAATATATGAATTTTTAAGTGACAGAATACTTAATTGGGTCAAAAGTTTAATGGTTTCGACTAGATTCACGTTTTGGTTTATTTTTAGCCATGAGAGTTTAATATTAATGTTTAGATCTACTTTAGGACACATTTTTAAACCTTATCATGTTGTTGGGTTGAGGATTTCTTCATGGCATGTCTTGGATCAAGTGTTTGATCAAATCAAATTTGAGGAAAAAATTCTGTTTTTTACCAAGTGTCAGAGACAAGTACTTCAATTGAGATTTTGTGATTTTTGGTAACTTTAATGTGTTAATTCAAATCACGATAATCATTAGGAGTGTGTCATGAATATATTAGAAGAAATTTTTGAATTTTTGGAAATTAGTTAGCATTTTTTATGTTACTAAGTTATCAATGATAAAGTTACTAGCATTTAGTACTCCTATTTACAGTTTCCTATGTTTCATGATTTTTTTCGTAATACATGACGATCACTGTAAATTAGATTCTAACTTACTGTTAGATTACTGTGTATGTATATTGGTAAGGGAACTATCATTTATGTACTTATATTATCATATATGTCATGCAATGTCATGTCACTACATCTTTGTGTGTTACACTATTATTTTAAAAACTTAATCATTTTATTCTTGATAGTTGAAAAAATTTTAATAGAAGAAAGACATACCATCCGTATCTTTTGGATCAAGGACTTTATTTAAAAACGTGACAATGTAAAGAAAAAAGAATTCCAGTTACTACCAAACATTCCTTGGTTGTCTAAACTCTTGATTTTTGTTGCAATTTATCCAAACTTCAAATATCATGCTGAAACGGATTTATACAACATGTAAAAATCACATTCTATGTTTAAAAATAATACTAAGACTACAAAATATAGACTCCATAACAATCATAAACTCCTTATGCCAAGAAATGTGTCAAAACACCAAATGACAAATAGAATAACTACTTGGTCCAACACCTTTCAAATAAACTCCAAGGACTCCAAAGGTCCATAAACTCATTCTTAGCATATGTATAAATGAAACCTAAGTGATAAAAATGATTGAATATCAATCAAAATCAAAAACATGATCATCAAATCAATCCACATGCTCACTAAGTCTAAACCGAGTAACACATGTTCTTGACTTAAATCAAACGCACAAAAACTAAAACTTTCAAGAGGTAAACCATCAATAAATAAAAATATGTACTTCATAGTCAAGCCCTAAACATGATCCTAGAATGAGATCTAAAATCACATGGCAAAATGTTTCATCAAAACATCAAGCAAACCGAAAGCTTCAATATTGAGCCACAGTCAAACCTTTCCATGTAAAACATGCTTCCAATAATTTTCTAATGCAAATCTCTTCAAGAAAGACTGTTAACATCTAAATGAAAGTCTTAAGAATATCATATAAGGATTTCAGAGGTGTTAAGAACCAAAATCATCATAACCTCAAAACAAAAGCTGTTTTGCCTATTCTAATTTCAACCTAAAAAAAATGCATAATTCTTTAATAGAAATGCTAACATGCTTTGGATCAACTCATAACATTTATGAAAATGTGTTAGAATTTCACCATATCAATATCATACCCTAGGTTTAACAAAAAGTGGATCAAAACACTAAGATCTCACAACATCATCCAAACTGTCATCCAGTATGACCTCTGTGTGGTCAAACTCACCTTTAAAAAAATCAATACTCCACATAAAATTACACAAAGTACATCAATAGAAAATATAATAAAAGAAAAACAATTCATATGAAGGAAATTTGGTTCTAATATACTTAAAAAGGCTTCAAAGAATTTAAGCAAGATGCTAGAAACACTACGAAAAACTTCCACTTGAGTTCTCTCCAAGATAGTGAAACAAAAGTGAAAACCTCATGTAGGGGATGGCATGGTAGACTTATATAGGACTTTAGGGTTGATGGAGGATGGAAGAATGACCCTTTGATGCCGGTTTTGTCAGCCAAAAGTTGGGGCAAAATCATGGGCAACAGCCCATGGTATTCAGCCTTGAAGCTGCCATGTGGTGGTGGCTTTTGGGGTAGCAGTTTGGCCTCCTATTAACTACTATTTGAGCCGAAAATAGCCATAGTACACCTAAGGTAGTGGGGGGAAATTTTCCTAAATAAGCTTTAGCTTCATGGCACATTTCGGTGAGTCTAAACCAATTGAGCGTCACTTTTGGGTATAAAGAGGTTTCGGTTTGGGGTTTCGATTCTTACAAGTCCAAATCTAAATTTTCTTGGCGCTATCAAATTAACAAGAAATAAAAGAATAAATCATGGTCTAATGACATGGATTTGAGTGGTTAAAATCTTATAGAAGTGAGTTAATCAAGTGATTAATCACTAAGCTAAAACTAGCCAAAATTAGGGTTTAGGAAACCATTTTGGGTTTGAGTTTCCTTCATAGTTTTAGGGTTTCAATTGGATCTCAATGGTTTGGGATTTCATTAGGGTTGAAACCTTCTTTAGTTTTGGCACAAATTTTTGGTTGGATGGAATATTGTTTGGCTTAGGTAGCATGATTAGAATGCTTGTTTTTCCTTCTTTTCCTTCACATTTCCATCTCATGGTTTTTCTTAGTGCCAATTGTCCTAAACTATTCACCAAGTGTGACTATGTAACACCCGTTCTTGTGGTGGGACCTTTAGAAAATGATTATTAGAAAAATGACGGGAATTACCATTCATTTAAAACATTTTCCTTTCATGCAAGGTTTACGAAAGACTCAATAAAATGTTATTCTTAATTTAAAAAGAGTTACAACAGTAAATAATAAATTTTATAATTAAAAGTCTTTCGCATAAAACATTGTGCCTAGGCTTCCGTGCTCTTCCCCTTGGGCAGTGTCTATTTTGATGCGTACCGTTCATCTTGTCCCTAGGAGGGCACACATAAAAACTAAAATGAGTTGAAAACTCATAAGCATTACTTCATATAGTTAAAATATAATAACGTAGGTCTTCAGTCATGCATTCATCACTACATACATATCATGCATAAGACATTCATTTATTTAAAACATTTCGAGGCAAAGTTTTTCTTTAGTAAAATGTTTCTTTTCTTTCATAAAACATTTCCTTACACCTCGTGCCTTCATTTCTTAAAGAGTCTAGGCATACATTCTTTCTTTCTTACCATGCATACATTCTTTCTTATCACTTTCATTGGCCATTACACTCTATTACGCCCCGTGTGTTAGGGTTAGCGGTCTTCTGAACTCTGATTCCACCTGTGGTCACTAGTTAGGAATCCCTTTTCGTTAGGGTGCAGCACTGGATGCATTACCAATACTACTTATCCAGCATTGAAATCTGCCCATTCATTTGGTACCCATTCATTCATTTATTCATGTGGCCGTTACGTATTTCATACATTAATGCATTCAGTCCTTTCTTTTACTCCTTTCAATCCTTTTCATTTATTCTTTTCAATCCATTCAGTTCATAAGCATCATTTAAAAGCATAGGAGCATAGGCTTAAACCTCGACATTTAAAAGTAGTGTTTAAAATCATAACATAAGCATCGTTTAAAACATTAGTCCATGGTATCCTTAAACATCATCTTTTAAGACATTATTTAAAACATCAGTTCATGGCATAATTTAAAATATCAGTTCATAGGGACGTTTGAAAACACTTTCTTTGCATCTTTTAAAGCATCACTTGAAGCATGAGGCATCAGCCTTGTATTTCATTTCATGAAAATACATCCAATACTTATATATAGACATCCATTCATATGCATACACTTAATACTTTGGGGTGCATAAAAAGGGGATGCCAAGAAGGGCCGTTACATATGTATAATTGAAAACTTATACTTAACATTATTTCATAAAACATCATTTCGTAAAGCATCGTAAAGGGAAAGCATTTCATTTTCATTTCATTTTCATATCCTAGAAAACTCTAAAAGAGTATGAACATAATACTTACCTAGACTCCATGCCATACTCATTTCATGAAGTCCATTCATATGTGTATCAGATGGCAACCTATATGCATACACATAACCTTAACGTTATTTTCAATCTAGTACATAAGCAACTAAACTAGAAATAGAACTACACTTCGCTTGGAACACTCTCCTTCTATCCATTTATAGTCATTACCTCTGTCTTCTATGTTTTTCTTATCACGTTTTCTCTTTCTGGACCCACTTGGATCACCTTTTTCAAATTCAGCATTCTACTTCGAAGTCTTATCCTTTAAAGTGAACCTCCATGATTTACCATAGGGCTAAGACACTAAGACCTTCATCTTACTCTCATATTAACCACATTCCAATGCATGACTTAGACCGACTAAGTCATGCATCCCAATCCTAGACAACATACCCGTTACTACCTTCATGCATACTAAATCCCCATTCCCATCCATACATGCTACGTGACTTTAAGCCAAGTCTGAGACTTAAACACCGTGTAACCATGCTTAGGATAGATTGCCTGTTATATATGGTAAATTAGTCCAGTACACGTGTCTCACCAGATGCACATGTACCTTACCGCTTATCACCTAAGATCAACCTATAGTCCGTTGAACATCTGCTTGTATAAACAAGCTCCATACTCCAATACCAACTTCTATTCAAACCCGATCAACAGGACCTTTCTACTTCTAGGCCCTTTACAAGTTCATCCCAACACTTACATGACGAGACCCCATTCACATTACACCTCTGTCTCATCACGTAGCTCGAAACTAACTTCAAGCTACATTGTGATATCCGTCACTATGACAAGGTCATGTCACAACTACTTTGGGACACTGTTCCATAGTTCCCGACACTACACAATACGCTCTATGCTCCTTAACTACACCATCCAACCTTTGTGACACACCATCCGATGTAGCACAACACTATACAAAGTACACTCCACGTGAATTTCCTTCCAGTCACACTACGCCACACATCACTACAATGCAAACCACATGGTGCATCGCTACATAACATGGAGTACACACCATGTGTACTCCCTTCACACTACACCACACCACATCACTACTATAGCACACAGTTCACACCCACACTTCACAGCACAGTCCACAACACACCCCACAAGTATGCCTAACACTTCACTACACAAGGAACTCCACAATCAACCAACTAACATTTAACCTAAATAACAAGGGAGAGAGGGTTATACCATCGTCAGGATTAACCCGTGCATTGCTTGCTGTCAGGCACGTCTAGTGGCGTCGATAGTGGTCACCTTCATGACCTTAGAATGAGCTACCTCAGGATTGGACCTAGGGTTTTGGCTACTAGATCTAGGTTGTACGAGGGTGGCCAACATGGGGGGAGTTCATGGGTGGTGGTTAACACCACGTATGGCGGCGGTTAACCATATATAGTGGTTGTTTTGGCTACTAGAGGTGGCTAGAGATGCGGATCTGGAAGGGGCTAAGCATGGAGGGGCTTGGGAGGACCCTAGTGAGGTGGTGGTGGCGGTGTTGGTAATGTTATGCTCGTCCTTGTAGTGGGTCCTTTAGAAAATAATTTCATGAAAATAGACAGGAATTATGGTTCCTTTTCAAATTTCTTTTCCTTTTGTGCCAGGATACAAAAAACTCCATGTTTATAAATAAAATGTATTTCTTAATTTAAAAATTTTATAGTAGAAAACATCAAATTTTATAATTAAAGTCTCTCGTACAAATTAGCTTTCCTAGGCTTTCGTGCTCCTACCCTTGGGTTGTGTCCGTCCTGACGTGTCATACTCATCTTATCCCTGGGAGGGCACACATAAAAATTAAAAGGAGTCAATGACTCATAAGCATTATTTCATACAGTTAAAATATACTAACATAGGTTTTTAGTCATGCATTTGTCACTCCATACATATCATACATAGACATTCAATTCATTTTAAAATGTTGTGTGGTGGGTTTTTTCTTTAAAAAGGGTTTCTTTCGTAAAACAGTTCCTCATGCCTCACTGCCTTCATTTCTTAAAGAGTATATTCATGCATACATACATTCTTTCTTATCACCTTCATTGGCCATAGCACAATGTTACATCTCGTGTGTTGAGGTTAGCAGTCTTTTAGACCCAATTCGATCCATGGCCACAGATTGGGAATTCATTCCGTTAGGGTGCAGCACTGGGTGCACTACCAGTACTACTTACCTGGCATTGCAATCTGCCCAATCTAGTCCTTTGGTACCTTTATCCGTTCATTCATATGGCCGTAACGTATTTTCATACATTAAACATTCAGTGCTTTCATTCATTTTAGTTCTTTCAGTCCTTTATAGTTCTTTCAGTCCCTTCAGTCTTTCAGTCCGTTCATTCTTAAAAGTCATTTAAAAAGCATGGGCTTAAACATAATCTTTCATGGCATCATTTAAAACATCAGTACATGCATCCTTTAAAGCATAATCTTTCATAGGGACATTTTAAAACACTTTATTCGCGTAGTTTAAAGCATAGGGCTAAGGCCACACATTTCATTTCGTGAAAATACATCCATTACTTACCATGTATAGTATATATTTACATGCATCCACTTACATACTTTGGGTGCGTAAAAAGAGGCTGCCAAGGAGGGTCGTTACATACTTAGTTGTTACATACTTACACTTGAAAACTTATACTTAGCATTCTTCCTTAAAGCATCTTTCATGTCATTTCGTAAAGCATTGTAAAGGAAAAGACTTAGTGTTCTTTCATAAAACATGTTTCGTAAAGAAAAGCATTTTATTTTCATTTTCATTTATTTAGAAAACTCTAGAAGAATATGAACATAATACCTACCTAGACTCCATACCATACTTATTCCATGCAATCCATTCATGTGCATGTCAGATGGTAACCTAGATGCATGCACATAACCTCACGTCATTTTCTATCTAATGTATAAGCAACTATACTAGAAATAGAACTACGCTTCACTATGAACACCCTCCGTCCATCCCTAGGTTCTTACATGCTAATTACTATGCTAAAACCTTCGAGGTCCATTTATCGTCACTACCTCCGTGTTTCATGTTGGGTTAAGACGTTAAAACCTACGTCTTACACTTCTATTAACCACAGTCCGATACATGACCCAGACCAACTAAGTCACGCATCCTGATCCTAGACGCATACCCATTACTACCTTCATGTATTCTAGCCCATACTCAATCCTCATTCTCATCCATGTATGTCACATGACTTTAAGCCAACTTTGAGACTTAACATCGTGCAACTATACCAAGGACATATTGCCCATTATATATGGTAATCTGTCCGGTACACATGTCTTACCAGTGCACATGTACCTTACCCTTTTTCACCTAAGATTAGCTTATCATCTAATGAACGCTCGCTTGTATAAACAATCTCCATACTCCGATACCAACTTTTACTCAGACCTGGTTGGTAGGACTCTTCCTACTTCCCAGCACCTTTACAAGTTCATCCCAACACTTGACATGACAAGACTGCATCCACAAATGCATTTTCGTCACGTCACGTAGCTCGAGGCTAACCCTAAGTTATGTCACAAAGCCCGTCATGTTTCCGCTGCACTACTCTTACACTTTTTCATCACTTCACATGTACTCTTAGCCATAAGTCAACTTCAAGATGACACCCGTCACCTCAGACTACAGGCCACACCACAGCTACTTTGGGACATCATTCCACAGTTCCTGACGCTATATAATACACTCTATGCTCCTCAACTATGCCGTCCAAACCTTCATGACATGTCGTTCGGTATATCACGACACTGCACATACTACATTTCACGTGAACTCTCTTCCATCCACACTACGCCACTCATCACTTTGACGCGTGCCACACATTGCATCATCACACTACATGAGGTATGCACCATGTGTACTCCCTCCGCTACATCACGTATTACCACAACGCACACCACACAGTGCATCGCTACATCACATGGAGCACGCGCCATGTGTACTTCCTTCACACTACATCACCCCACAACTACGTCATGTATTTTGCACCCATACTTCACAGCACACTACACAATCAAGCCCAACACTTCACTACACAACCATACTACACTTCACTACATAACCATACTACACTTCACAACCACATAGCAAATTCCACAATATTAACATTACAGTCCATAACTTATCTACTAAACTTTAATATAATTAACGAGGGATAGAGGGTTGTCCCATTGACGTGATAACCCGTGCGTTACTAGCTGCCCGTCACGGCCAAAGGCGTCGAAAGAGTCGTACGTGGCGGTTAAACCGCGTATGGTGGCTACTTGGGCAACTAGAAGTGGCTACGGGGTGTGGATCTGAGAAAGGAAGGGTTTGGTCATGGTTTTAGAGTGGTGGTGTCATGGTGCTACCGAGGTGGCACTTTGTGGTTGCGCAATGGCTCGGAGAGGAGGTTTGGGCCGTGGGTTTCATGGTATGGAAATTGAGAGGAAGAGTTAAGGGAGCTTGGCTGGGCGTGAAGGAGCTTGAGGTAGGTGCTGTGGAGGGGCATGGAGGTGCTGGAGTGGCGACATGATGGTCCATGGTGGATCTAGGCCATGGGTGGTGCAACCCCTGCATGAGAGAATGGGGGAGAGTGGGGGAGAGTGAGAGATATGGGGACCTCGGTTGGGCATGAAAATAGATGGAGGAGGTCATGGGTGGCTGAGGATCACAGTGGTGGTGGTGTGGTGGCCTGGGTTGCCATGTACGGCAGTGCACGGTGGAGAACCCATGCATCCGTGTGTGAAGTGGCCCAACGGAGAGAGAGTGAGGTAGGGGAAGTGAAGACCATGGAAATGAAGCCCATGGAGTGGGGATGCCGGTGGAGGAGTTCGGTGGCACGCTGGCCACGCACGACAGCGTTACGGTGAGAAATGGGTTTTGGAACCCATTCGGTTGAGCTGCCGTGGGAGGAGGAGAAGGCTGCCGTGTGACTCACCACCGGTGAGGGTGGACTCGCTGGCGTGAGAGGGAGCTACCTGTGGAGGAGGTGAGGCTGGGCAGTTTGTGATGGCGCTTGCTGGAGAGATGGAAGGCCACGTGGGAGAAGAGGATAGAGAGAGCACATCGGGCTAGAGAGAGAGGAGAGAGAGAGAGAGAAGAGAAAAGTAAGGAAAAAAGAGAGGGGCTTGAGTATTTAATCCAGGCCCTTCATTTTGAGATCTTCAAAAGGATCTAACGTGAGTTTAAATACTGATTTAAAAAAGTGTAATCATTTTATTTAAACTAAAACATTGAGAGGAATTAAGATAGAATATTATTTTATAATATTCCTTCATGATTAATCAAAATGATGAAGTCTTGTTAATCACTTAAAGAGAATAAAATGATTTAAATTAATTTAGAGTTTTCAACATAAATTTAAATCTCATAATGTTTTTAAATGACCAAAATCTTTTAAATTAAATCATTTTCCACAATTATAATTTTTTTGGAGTTCTTCAAAAATATTATAATGGTGTTATTTAAAAACAAGCTTAGTCTGATAACACAGGAAATATCACATACAATTATTTTCAAAATATTTAAAAATATTTGTAAGCTTTAAAATACTGAGCTTGCTTTAAAAATCTACTTGGTATCTTTTAAAACACGCCATCGTGACTCGACATGTAAAATGAGGCTTGTAATTATAGAAGAAAGAATGAACGGTTTGTTATAGGTAATGTGGTGCAGTGGCTCTACAGTGATGGATCTGGCCAAATGGGTGGAGAGGAGCCTTGGGAGAGTGAGAGGACGTGAAAAAGATGGAGGGCTTGGCTGGCAAAAAGGAGCTTGAAAAGGAGTCATGGTGGTTAAGGGATCACTTTGGTGGCAGTGCAGTGGAGTGGGAGTGGCTTACGGTAAGGAATATGGAGGAAACCAGTGTGTGGGTGAAACGTATTTTGGGAAGAGGGGGGGAGCTGTGTGCTGGGGCTTCGGCGGTAAGTGAGGGAAAGCTTCACGTGGTGGGGGACTAGGCACCGGTGGTTGAACGATGGTGGCTGGTGGGGTCTTGTGGTGGCACAGCTTACAGTGGACGCATAAGGGAGATTGGGGAGAGGGAAGGGGAATTAGTGAAAGGGAGAGGGAGAAACCATGAGGAGCTTGGCTAGGTTGGCCGGCGATGGCGGAGGTGAACAGTCCACTACCAGCGGCGTGGGTGGCTGAGCTGCGGCCAGGTTATGTTGGGAAGAAGAGAATCCACGAGAGAGGGGTGTCGGCTGGAGGGGAGGAGAGAGAGGAGAAAGGGAAAAGAGAGGGAAAAATGGTAGGGGCTTGGGTATTTAATCTAGGCCCTTTGTCTTAGGATCTTTAAAACAATCTAACGGTGAGGAATTAAAATATTGATTTAACATAAAAACACTAAGAGGAATTAAGATAAAATATTATTTAACTAAACTTTAGTTTGTAAAATTTAATCTTCATCCTTAACTAAATGATGAAGTTTTGTTAATTAATTTAAGAGAATAAAACTATTTAAATAAATTAGAGTTTTTAACATAAATTTAAATCTCGTAATATTTTTAAATGACTAAAATCATTTAATTAAAATGTTTTTCCACAATTATAATATTTTTGGAGTTCTTAAAAAATATTATAATTGTTTTATTTTAAATCAAGCTTGATTTAATAACACTGAAAATATCCCATATAAATATTTTCAATACATTTAAAATATTCGAAAGCTTTAAACACTGAGCTTGCTTTAAAAATCACTTGATATCTTTAAAAACATGCCATCGAGGTTCGGCACGCAAAATGAAGCTCATAACCATAAGAGAAATAAGGAGCGGGATGTTACAGACTAAGATCATGCCAAGTGTCCAAATAAAACTTATCAAGACTGATTTTGGACAATCCACATAGTAATTTGAAAATCGACTAGACTGGACCACTTGGTGTTATCATAGATGTTACTATTCACTCAAAGAGGCAAAAATAAACATTACATCATGAAATCCTAAATAATCATACAAACCTAATGGTTCAATTCATTTCACAAAATTTGACTCTTAAGTGCCTCAATTAAATCAAAATGCATTTTTGAACATGTTTCATCAAGAAAATGAAGAACATATTATTGTACTGTAAAATCTTAAATATTTATCTAAGAACAATGGTGCAAACCATTTCTTAATCCAATACTCCTATGTACCTCAAATTAATAAAATGTCACTTCTATCCAAGGTTTTGAATTCTGTTCCGTTCCGGCTGGAATTTGCCATTCCAGTGTAGTGTCCAGTACACTCTACCACTTCATTCCGTTTTACTTCAAATTCAGGTCATTCCAGTCCTAGTTTGTCCATTTCGGTCAAATTCCGGCCATTTCAACCGAAAATGAGCGATTTAGCCTCCATTCCATTTCGGGTTGTTTTTGTAATATTCTTATACTTAGATGGCACTTTTGTAAATTTTTAATCCAAGCTGTATTTAATTAATTCTAAAATTTCTAAAATATAAATATATTTATATAATTTTAATTTTTTTATAACTTTAAATATGTCCCATCATTTTCTATTTTTTTAAATATCATTATTTTTAATAATTAACTATTCTTTTATTTTTGTTTCTTTATTTTTGTGTCTTAACTCAAGTTTGTGATTTTTTTCAACATATATTCATTTTATAAATATTCAATTCTTCTATATATACACATATACATGATACACACTTACATACATATATGTATTTATTTTATTAGTTGTTAGTTTATATATAAATATAAATATTTATATATAATAAATAATTAATCCCGAAATGGTACACCGAAACATACCGGTACTGAAATACTTCGTTCCAATACCTTAACCGAAATGGTCACCAAAACGGTATTTAAAACTTTGCTTCTATCACCATAGCTGCTATTAAATTGACTTGCTGATTGGCTAAAACCTAGGACGTTGCTTGTTTCGTGGAATCTTTTTGAAATTTCATGATGCTCCTAAGGTCTAAAGAAATTCAATTGATGAATTTCTAGTAGGCTATTACATCCTCCCCTCCTTAATAAAACTTTCTTCCTATAAATCTATGCATGTACATAATATAATTACTATCACACAAAAAGAGAAGATGCTAATCACCAAGCCTATTGTCCATCATCGAACATATAATAGCTAGTCAATGTGGGTGGGGGTGAGTCGGTGTCCACTGACATGGTATGTTGCTACACATGATAGAACACATTAATGAGGACACGTGGTCAATATGTGTGACCCTAAACTAGTAGTTGTCCTCGATGAGTAGACGACATCAATGATCCTGATGTTTCAGGCTCAAGATCGGTGGCTATAGCATGTTCCTTGGCTATTCAACTGGACTCAACTCCAACTCGTGACATTCTTGCCCTAAAACTATCTCAATCCATCCATGTGGTCGGGTGAAGAGCTAGATAATGCTCCTTATGAGGCAAAGCCTTCCTCTTATAGCCTACCCCATTTTTATCTATGTCCATCATGTGGGTGCTCTAGATGCTCCATCTCCTGCCAATAGGTAGCGGTCTCTTTATCCAACTGAATGAGTCACCTCCTACAACATATTCTCTCATCTCCTACACTTGTTGCGCAAAAAGTGTTGACTTCCTAGCAATCTTTCGCTTGCATGCTATGGAGACTACAGAAGATAGAGTTAAAGACGGAAAACAAAACTCATAGCACAACCTACACTATTCCACAATAGATATGAGATGAAACATATACTTTATTGGATATCCAAACAAATGAAGTATAATGATTAACCAATGCAATGCAACCCATACAAAAGCAAACACAAAATTGGCAGAGCCATAATTAGAGACAAAATCTAAAACTATGCTAAGATCCAAACAAATGAGGGTACTAGGCTCTCATATCCACTTCTTTCTCCCAAGTTGCTACTTGAACATTATGATTCTGCCAAAGTACTTTAACCTGCAGAATCTTACGGCTACACAATTCCTTTTCCTTCTGATCAATGATTTGTACTAGTTTTTCCTCATAGGTTAGGTTGGACTGCAAAGGTATGCTTTCAAGGTCTACAACTACTGGTGTTTCCCAAAGCTCTTCTTCAATGAGGACACGTGGAAGACATTAGGGATTCCAAGAATTTAGTTGATAACTCCATATGATAACCAACTGCTCCCACTTTTTTCAATATCTCACAGGGTCCCACATATCTCAAACTTAACTTTCCTTTAATACCGAATCAAGTCACTCCCCTCATTGAAAATACATTCACATAGACCCAATCTGCAACTTCAAAATCTAGATTGCTTCTTTTGTTGTCGGCATAGCTCTTTTGCCAGCCCTGCGCTATCTTCATCCATTCTTTGATCATTAGGACTTGGTGCTTTATCTCCTACAGGACTTTTGGTCCAGTTACCTTATTTTTCCCAACATCGTCCCAATAGAATGGGGATCAACACTTTCTTCCATACAAAGATCTATAGGGTGCCATCTAAATGGTGGTCTGGAAGCTGTTGTTGTAAGCAAACTCTACCAAAGGTAGCTGCTTCTCCCAATTTTCTTAATGCTCTAGAACACAGGCCCTAAGCATGTCTTCTAGAGTCTGGATTGTCTTTTCAGTCTGTTCATCAGTTTAAGACGGTAGGCATTGTTGAAGTTTTGATTGGTGCCCATCAAACTCTATAAACTCTACCAAAGCCAAGATGTGAAATGAAGGTCTCTGTCTGACACGATAATCCTTGATACCCCATGTAGTCTGATGATTTCTGACACATAAATCCTTGTCAATCTCTCCAAAGAATCCATATTCTCGATAGGTATGAGGTAGATGCTCTTGGTTAAATAGTCAACTATCACCCAATAATGTTATTTCCAGCTGCAGTTATTGAAAAACCCCACTACAAAATCAATCAAGATGTCTTCCCATTTGCATTATGGAATTGGCAGTGGTTGTAACAAACCTACCAGCTTCTGATATTTTGCTTTAAGAAGTCTACAAACAAAACATTTGTATACAAATTCTACCACATCCTTTTTCATTCTGTCCCAACAAAAGTGATGCTTTAGATCTTTGTATATCTTTGTAATACCAAGATGGGCTGTATAGGGAGTGTTATGAGCTTCCCTTAACACATTGTCTCTCAACTCCTGATCAACTGGGATCACTCTCCAGATCTTGTAATATAAAGTCCCTTCTTCTTTAACACTTAAGTCCTTTGGTTCTTCAAAGTTCTCAACTTTTCTGATGACTTCCATAAGCTTGTTGTCTTCTCTTTTACAGTTCTTCAGATCTTCCAAATTAAATAAAATGAACTCTTGGACTAAGGTCAGAATGACTTCCTCACTTCGGTCATCAATTAGCAATTTCCTCATACTTTTTAAAAGAGATCTTAGTTCTGGTGATGGTACTCTTGCAACTCAATGCATCAACTACCACATTGGCCTTTCTGGGATGATACTATATGTGATGCCCCCAGATTCGGCTTGGGATCTGATGGACTCTGAAGCATTGAGACATGAAACATAGGGTTACATGCCCTTGTTCATGACAATTAAAGATATAATGTACCTAGTATGCATCTAACAATATGTAATATTCATAGCAGATGATTATGTTTTTAACAATATTATGCACCTAATGAGATATATCCTGAAAACATTGAAACATAATTCATAAACTGAAAGTGATAGACATTCAAGATTACAGCATAATTCCAAAAGATCTGTATCACAAGAGTATGGGAGACAAGACTCCTTAGTACAAGCGTAGGTAAAAATACCTACTAGGCTAATCTATCGAGTGGCTCACACAACTCTGTCAGAGATGCCATAATACTAATGATAAATCTTAGTATGGACGCTACGAGCTTTGTGTTGTGCCTTACTTGCCTAATTGACTGTCTTCAGTCGGTCAACCTTTGGTTCGTCTCCTGGTCTTGACACATGATCTACCATTCTGAGTGAAATGATAGTTGTGAATACGATGGTGAGATTTAATTACAAATCTCATTTAGTTAACAAAGAACATAAACTGACAGTTAAAGATGCATGTATGACAATAAAAGCATGAATACATAACATGATCATAAATAAGCTTGACATGACTTGATAAATAACATGGCCTGTCCTAACACGACTTAAAGTGACATGAATTGAACTTGAACATAGACTGAACTTGAAACTAAACTTGAACATGAAACTAAACTTGAGCTTGAAATAAAATGAACATGAATGTGAAATACAAGAACTTTCAATTTTGTTTAATAATTAAGCATAATTAATAAATGTGGACATATGGGTGCTACATGGTTCCGCTTGAGCCACGTGTCCTTGCCGATATCGCATCACATCATATGTATTTGCATCAGCTGTGAATGCGTTAATATACATATCTATTCACAAATATCTATACCTGCTATAAAAAACATAATAGCACGAGTATGTATAACATGATATTGAACATGTGGGTGGCACCATCAGCATTGGTGCCTGACTTCCTTTTGGTGATTACTTAATTAAGCCTCATTCAAAGCCTATTGATGGTACTTTGTCAATCTAAAAAATTCACACTAATTTAGATACTCCAGCATTAACAAAAGAGTTCCACTAGGATATTATCTCATCCTAGCACTCAAGGTTGTCACAAATATAAACAGATTTAACTTGACGTGGAAAAACTATTTTCCAGACACACTACACTCGAGACATGATGTGACATGAAACGAAAAGATAGATGACATGATGTAACATAACATGACACATACTTTAAATGAATGATATGACATAACATGAAACAGATGAACATTTTGTGACATAACATAACATGAAACAAATGGCATTTCGTAAGATGGTATAATATGTAACAGATAAATATTTTGTGACATGGCATAATGTGTAACATATAAACATTTTGTGATATGGTATAATGTGTAACAAATAAACATTTTGCGACATAATAAAATGTGTAACAGATAAACAGTTTGTGACATGATAAAATGTGTAATTGCTTCATTTGAACAATAATTAGGGAAATTTAAAAATTGAGCAAAACGAAGCATATATAGAAGCCTCCTGCATAAATGGTTTCGAGATAGCCAACTTGAAAACTGAATATTTCCTAACCAATTTCCTCAAACGTTTCTTTGACGTGCCTATACCTCGCACATTCCACATCAACATCTTTTCAATCATAGATTAAGTTTTGCATGACGAGTAATAACCAATTGGGATTGCCTCACTCCATCGCTCAAGGATTCTATCAAAGGAATTCTAGGTTGAAATAATTCACTTTTTGATTCATAGCCTTTATCGGATGCTGTAACAACCCGCTCATTCTTTCTTTCATAGTTACAAGCCTCGTTCTACATATCAAACCTCGATGGCTTGTTTTTGAAGATACCAAGCGGATATTTAAAGCACGCCTTGTATTTTAAAGCTTATGAATATTTTAATTGTCTTGAAAATATTTATATGTGATATTTACAGTGTTATAGGACTAAGCTTGTTTTTAAATAACACAATTATAATATTTTTGAAAAGCTCCAAAAATATAATAATTGTGGAAAATTATTTAAATTTAAATGATTTTAGTCATTTAAAAATATTACGAGATTCAAAATGTGTTGAAATCTCTAAATTAAATTAAATGGTGTTATTCTCATCAAGTGATTAACAAGACTTCATCATTTTAATTAATGATGAAGGAATATTATTTTATGAAATTTAGTTTATAAAATAATATTCCTTCATCATTAATTAAAATGATGAAGTCTTGTTAATCACTTGATGAGAATAACACCATTTAATTTAATTTAGAGATTTCAACATATTAAATAATATTTTATCTTAATTCCTTTCAGTGTTTTAAATGAAATAAATGCTTACGCATTTTCAAATCAGTATTTAATCTTACCATTAGATCGTTTTGAAGATTCCAAGACAAAGGGCCTAGATTAAATACCCAAGCCCCTAGCTATTTCCCTTAACTTTTTCCTTTTCACTCTCTCTCCTCTCCTTTTCCCCAACATGATGGTTCGCCTCCCCCATGGCCGTGCTTCACATCTCTCCAGCCCGATGCCACCACACGCCGTCCACTCTCACCTTCACCACTGGTAGCTCCCCCTCACGCTGGCAAGTTCAACCTCATCGATAGTGAGTCCCACGGTAGCCTCTCTCTCTGTCTCTCCTCCTCCCTCCAACCAAAATGGGCTTCAAAACCCATTCTCTCACCTTGTGCCACCATATATAGCCAACAGAGCCTCCAGGGACCTCCAACAGTACCTCCATCTCACCAGCTCCACCTCCATAGCCTCCCTTTCCTCCACAGTCCCTTCCTCCATCGCAGCTCCTCTTCTCCATTTACATGACATATGGGTTTCTCCACTTGCACCACCGTGCACGGCCTCTCAGGCCACTACACCTCCACTCTCGGCCTCCCCTGACCACCACGGCTCCTTCTTGAGATCCTTCTTGCCAGACAAGCCCTCCACCTCTCCTATGCCCTCTCACTCTCTAATCTACCCATTCAGCTTAGATCCACCACCCTCTAGCCACCGTGCCGACACCATCTCACCACCATAGCTCCAACACACCTCCCTCAAACCCTCCACCGCCAGCCATGGTCCCCAACCTTAAAACCCACGAATTCCCCTGCTTTGAAACCCACGGCCCAAAACTCCTCCACGAACCACCATGCCTCTTCTATGTTCCAACTTAGCACCACCATGAGGCCACCACTATAGGATCATAACCAAACCTTTCCCTGCTCTGATCCACACCCGTAGCCATCTATAATAGGCCAAACAGTCATTGTATGCGGTTTAACTACCACGTATGACTCTTTTGATGCCTTTGATCGTGACGGGCAGCGAACGATGCACAGGTTATCATGTTGATGGTACAACCCTCTATCCTTCATTATTTATGTTAAATGTTAGTTGGTTGGATGGTTTATGGACTGTGCTATTAGTATTGTGGAGTTCACTACGTAGTTGTGAAGTGAAGCGTGGTAGTGTAGTGAAGTGTTAGGCATAATTGTGTAGTGTTGTGGACTGTGCTATGAAGTATGGGTAAGAGATGTGTGCCATAGTTGTGGTGTGGTGTATTGTGAAGAGAGTACATGTGTCGTGTGCTCCATGTCGTGTAGCGACGCACCGTGTGGTGTGCGTCGTGGTAATATGTGATGTCGCGAAGGGAGTACACATGGTGCAAACTCCATCTTGTGTAGTGATGCACCATATGGAATTTTAAGAAGAAAATGCTGGTTACATAGTAAAGGAGCAGAGAGCTTGTTGTGTAGTCTTGAGAACTATGTAACGGTGTCCCAAAATAACTGTGATGTGGCTTGTAGTCGCCTTGTAGTTGACTTATGGCTTAGAGTATGTGTGAAGTGGTGGGGTAGTGTAAGGGTAGCACAGTGGAAGCATGACGGGGGCCATGATGAACTTAGGATTTATCTCGAGCTTCGTGATGTGACATAGATGTAGTGGTGAATGGAGCTCTGTTATGTCAAGTGTTGGGATGAACTTGTAAAAGGGGCTAGGAAGTAGGAAGGTCCTACTGACTGGGCTTGAGTAGAAGTTGGTATCGGAGTATGAAACTTGTTTATACAAGTGGGCATTTATTGAACTATAAGTTGATCTTACGTGATAAAAGGGTAAGGTACATGTGCATCTGGTGAGACACGTGTACTAGACATATTTACCATATATAATGGGTAATGTGTCCTAAGCATGGTTGCACGATGTTTAAGCCTCAAAGTTGGCTTAAAGTCATGTAGCATATATGGTTGAGAATGAGGATTGAGTATAGGCTAGGATACATGAAGGTAGTAATGGGTAAGTTGTCTAGGATCAGGATGTGTGACTTAGTTGGTTTAACTTATGCATCGGAATGTGGTTGATAGAAGAGTAAGACAAAGGTCTTAGTGTCTCACCCCTAAGGTGAAACTTGGAGGTTCACTTTAAAGGATAAGGCCTTGGAGTAAAGTGTTGGATTTGGAAAAGGTGACCCAAGTAGGTCCCAGAGAGAGAGGAAACATGTTGAGGAAGACATAGAAGATGGAGAGTGTTCCAAGTGAGGTGCAGTTCTATTTCTAGTATAGTTGCTTGTGTACTAGATATGACGTTGAGGTTTTGTGTATGCATGTAGGTTGCCATTTGACACGCACATGAATGGATTGCATGAAATGAGTATGGCATGGAGTCTAGGTAAGTATTATGTTCATACTCTTCTAGAGTTTTCTAAATAAACAAAAATGAAAATGAACTGCTTTTACTTTACGATACTTTATGAAATGATACGAAATACATTTTATGAAAGAACGCTAAGTATAAGTTTTCAAGTATAAGTATGTAATGGACCTCCTTGGTAGCCCCTCTTTATTCACTCCAAGTATGTAAGTGCATACATGTGAATGTATGGTATACATGGTAAGTATTGTATGTATTTTCATGAAATGAAAGCTTGAAGCTAAGGCCTCAAGCTTTAAGTGATGCTTTAAACGATGTGAAGAAAGTGTTTTAAAGTACCCTTATGAAAGATGATGCTTTAAATGATGCCATGAATTGATGTTTTAAATAATGCCGTGAAAGATGGTGTTTAAGCCCATGCTTTTAAATGACTTTTATAAATGAAAGGACTGAAGGACTGAAAGAATTCTAAAGAACTGAAAGGACTAAAATGAATGAAAGGACTGAATGCTTTAATGTATAAAAATACGTAACGGCCATGTGAATGATGGAATGATGGTATCGAAGGACTAGACTGGGCAGATTGTAATGATGGGTAAGTGTTAGTGCACCCAGTGCTGTACCCTAATGGAATGGTTCTTAACCCATGGCCACGGGTGGAATCAAGGACCAAAAGACTACTAACCCTCACACACGGGGTGTAACAATCTGCAACAGCCAATGAAAGTGATAAGAAAGAATGTGTGCATGTTAAGAAATGATGCATGTATGCTAAGATTCTTTAAGAAAAGAAGGCAGCAAGGCGAGGGGAACTGTTTATGAGAAGAAAACCATTTTTAAAGAAAAAGCCCACCTCGCAATGTTTTAAAATGAATTGAATGTCTATGTATGATATGTATGGAGGGATGAATGCATGATTGAAAACTCATGTTGTTATATTTTAACTGTATGAAGTAATACTTACGAGTCATCAACTCATTTTAGTTTTTATGTGTGCCCTCTCAGTGACAAGATGAGCATGACGCGTCAAGACGGACACGGCCCAAGGGGAAGAGCATGAAAGCCTAGGCACAACGTTTTGTACAAGAGACATTAATTATAAAATTTAATGTTTTCCGCTGCAACCTTTTAAACTAAGAAACACGTTTTGTTTATAAACATGGAGTCTTTTGTATCTTGGCATGAAAGGAAAAGAAATTTTGAAAAGGAACTATAATTCCCATTTATTTTCTTAAAATCATCTTCTACAGGTCCCACCACAAGGACGGGAGTTACAGATGCCAAGCCATTTAATCTTCCATTATCCTCATGCACCAATTAATATTACTGTAAATCCAACCAAGAATTGGGCACCACGGATTGGTTCTCCTATTCCAGGATTTCAGTCACCAACTTCAAATGGCCACTCCTCTACCAAATTTTTTTCCTTCTCCCCCTCCAATAAAACATTAGGCACAACCCCTTCCGAAATAATCACAGTACTTTTCTCATGGGTTCCAAAGCCTAATAACGCCTCATCTCCCTGTATTCCCCTGCTCACCTCCATATCATTTTTTTAGCACTTATACTCTACTTTGCCTGCTCTGAAACCTGGACCTCCTCTACAACTATTTTCCCTTTTGTATTTGCAACGTTTTGTTGCACCAAACTGTCTACTTTTAACTCTGGTATGGCATTTTCTCCCTGCTTTCCCTCCTTTCTCCATACCTACCTTTTTTCCTGATGGCTGGCTTGCTTTTTATCCTTCACCCGCATAGGCCCTAGTTGTTCTCACCAACTTTATAGACTACCACATTATGTCCTTTCCTTCTGCATTTGGTGCAATAAAAACCATGTTTCTCATATTTGGCTTCCTGGCAAATATTTCTTGTTACAGATAGCATAATCGAAAATCTCTGGACAAGCTCCTCCTTTAGATCTACTTCTAAACATATTTGTGCACTTGTGGTTTTCGTCCGATTCAAAGTAGCATTATCAGCACCCATGTAATGTGCAAACATTGAAAGCCAAGATTTTAAGGCAGTCTTTTTGGTACAAGTGCATTGAAAAACCAAGCAAAAAAATCCATTGTGGAGCCAGAGACGGTTCCGCGTTTAAATCAAAATATTTGGATCATTTAAACAATCGGAATGAACAACCATTGATAACACATCCTTCTCTTGCCCATCCATGCATGAAATCATGTTTGTTAGACATTTGAATCATCCATAATGCTGACTATAGGAATTTCCAGTATGCCCCAGTATTTCACCACTGTCAAATGAATCACATCAATAAGAGGCCTTGAACACACAAATATAAGGACCAGAGCCAACATGAAATCTTCTACAACTTTAGACTTCTCTGGTTCTGTGAATATAAAGCTAGGTTCTATGTTAATATCAACCGGGTAACGCATTGGCAATTTGAAAGTGGAATTTTCATCCAACTTAGACACCACTTGTGGGTACGAAATCTTCTCATTTGGAATAGATAGCCCCTCTGGTGATGAGTTCACAAGAAGGGGTGCATGCGTCTCCATGGGCGAACCCTAGGCGCTAAAAACCAAAAGACTTTCCTAGCTACATGAATAAGGAAGGGAGCGAATAAAAAAAATACTATATGTTAAAGTAGCGACATCAAGTATTCATTTCATGACATTGTTCGACACAGTGATGGAGTAGGAATCCATCCCATCACTCCCTCGCATGGTAGTTTATAGCCTATATAGTATGAAATTTATGTTAGAACATGCAATCAGGATATCCACATGCTCACTTTCAAGCACAAAAGCAATCTCTTTATCTCATCTTGCTTGCTATTCAAGCACCAAGCGATCATTCATGCAAGTGGACTGATATTAGCCTAATGAGACATTATAATGTGTGCTTTTTCACATAGTATTGATTAAATCATAATATAAGATCTAAATATAGTCTTACTAATGCAATAGATACCAATAGTCACAATCCTACAATAAGTTAGTAAGGTATCCTTAATACAATACATCAAATCTGGCGACATCTTAAACTCCATGCACAAGTTTGGAAAACATTTCTACTAGTAGCCTTGGTATAAAGATCAACTACCATCTTGCCAATAGAGATATGCTGTAGGACCTTTCCTCACACAACATCATAAATATATTGAAAAAAATGTCTATATTTTGGTTTTACCATGGTACACTACAACAGAGTTTCTCATATCTTAAACTTGTGGCGAATGACAGTTTTGCAGCCATAACAACCATTTTTGGGCTTTGTCTGTTACTGATAAAGCATGCCCCACAAGTGTTATTTATGATTCTTGACATATACCAAAACTGCCATACTAATTAAATTCTGTGGTAATTGTAATCTCCTTAAACAAACAATTGCTTTTACCTCTACTAAGCAAACAATGTATTCTAACTCCATCATGAATAAAGCAATAGCTGATTTTTTTACTACACCTAGAAACACCTCTTCCACTAAGCATAGTTGCATAACCTATTGTAGATTTATATTCATCTTTATGACTAGTTTAATTAACATCACTATAACCTTTCAATCTCTTATCTCCACCCTGATTGCTAAAAAATAAACATGTTGCCCCACTAAGGTATTAGAAAGCCTTTTAATTACTTGCGAATGAACTTATCCTAAGTTACTTTGATAATGACTAACCATTCCAACTGCAAAGGAAATGTTCAAACATGTACATAAGATAGCACACATTAGACTTCCAGTTGCTCTTGCATAAATTATTTTAGTCATCTTTTTCTTTTCCTCATCACATCAAAGGCAATGGTCGAGGCTTAGTGTATAAGCCTTCTTGATTGGAGTGATCATATATTTGGAGTTGTGCATACATAATCATTCTAGAATCCTCTGAATGTAAGTTTCCTGAGACACAAGAAGTTGTTTCCTAAACCAGTCTCTCAAGATTTTAACTCTGAGTACATAATTTGTATAACACCCGAATGGAAGACCTAAAACCACATGCGTATACTCCAAAATGACTAGTTAATGATACAATTAGAGCCCCATTGGAATCTTATAAAGAGTAAGAACTTCTCCTTCCAAAGCAATGTGGGATCTCATACACCACCTACCTTTATCCTTATGGTGTGAACCAACAAAATTAAAATCTCTTGAACCCACAGTCAATTTGAAAACTCACCCAAGAAAGCCAAAATCAAATCAATGGATGGAAGAATCTAGACTTGTTGAGGAACTCGTTTCAAGAACCTAAATTATATTAAAATCTAGACTTGTTGAAGAACCTATCTCAAGAACCTAGATTACAAAGGAGGAATGCCACAAAGGTTGTGATTTACATTTGATAAGTTCAAACATTCAATGAAGAACAAGAGGAGATAAACTCAACTCACAATGAATAAAATTCGTCAAATGTCATAAACTTTCATATATCTATTAAAGTGAGGCTATAAAGAGTATTTAAATTAAAACCTCACAAAACCCTAGTTCAACAAAATAATAACTTTTCCAACATGTCCTTAAGTCCTTCTCATAATAAACCTAATTATTCTAAACTAATAAAATAGATCCTTTAAATGAATTAAACAAGTTGAAAGCATTAAAGTGCCCAAAGCCTTTGAGTCATGTTGTTGCCCTCTTCCATTGCTTATATCAAATTAATCAAAATTGGATCTTCATCCTTCAAGCCCATCTTGAATGTTGGGCTCTTGCTGGACCTATCCTAGGTGGATTACACTAATTTATGCATTGCTTCTTTGCTCTTCTTAGTTATTGATCATGTGATTGCCCCATCTGAAACTTACAAAAGATCTCTAAGACTCGGTCCACCTTAGGGTCCATCAGCTTATCATATGGGGTATCACAATCTCCCCCCTTAAGTTCCCAATGTCCTTCTTGGGACTGTCCGTTGTAGGTGGCATGGCTCAAGTCTCATATTTCTGGTTGGGATAAGCTATGATACCAATTGTCATACCCCAATGGAAAGTGTGGCAGCCCTAACTTATGTGCAAAAAGGCGGGAATCGTGACACCAGGATGATGACAACATGGGTCACACACTCCAAGTGCTATTACTAAGTGTGTGTACATGTAAAAGGTTTACAATAATAACTGCAACGGATAAATAAAAATCGTCAACTAAGTAGCCTAATTTTAAATACAGATTTACCAAAAATAAAAGCCATTCAAAAGGTTATACAGTTATATAGAAAAAAAAAAAGAGTAAAAGCTAAAATACGTAGACAAAAAGGGAAATAAATCACAAGACACAAAAGTGACCACATGTCACTCCTCTGGTGGAGCTGATCTGTGAGACCCCCAACTCCCATGTACGGAAGTGAGAGAATCATGACATCGGGATAATGACAACATGGTTTATATGCATCCCAATGATGAGCGCTAAGTGTGTGTACAAGCAAAAAATGAACAACAAAACGTCACAATAGATAATTAAAGGACAATCATCTAAGCACCAGAACTTTAAGTATAGATTCACTTAAATCAAAACATTTCAAATGGTGTTACAGTTATTCAGTAAAAATATAATAAAACCAAAAGACATGATCAAAAGGGGGAAACAATTCGTATGATACCCCGTATTTAAGTTTATTTTAATTATGTAAAGTATTTAATTAATTAAGATTTTGGGCTTTCTTTTAATTGTGAAATATAATTTAAAGTGTTTTCTTATTTTAAATATCATTCGTTAATTGAATTACTCTTTATTCTGAATTATTTTATTGTTTTATTATTGGATTTTATTATTTTATTGTATTTAGTCACTATGTTTAAATTATTCTATTTTAACTCACCGTTTTGAATTCTTTTCGTTTGATCAATTTTGTGATCCAAGTTGTGAGGACTGGACCTCATTTCTTTACATTCCTTTTTCTTTTTCCTTTTTCCTTTTTCCAACCTTTTCATTTCCCTTTTTTCCTCTTTTCCTTCTTCTCTTTCTTTCTTCTCCTTCTTTTTCCCCTGCTTCTCCCCTTTCTACTCGCAAGCCTCTCCTCCCCTCTCCCTCGTCCATTTTCTTCGTCTGCCCACAGCACTGCCATGCACCTTGTATGACCATCACTGCACCTCCCATTTTTTCCCCTTTGGCCAGCGACTTCACCCATCTGTTGAAGTCCCTCTCGTTCATCTTCTAATTTTGGGTGTTTTGGTCTCCAACCGCAACCCACTTCACCACCCATGGCCAACTATCACCACCATTAGCTTCACTCACAGCTCTAAGCCCTTCCCTAGCCATCCCAACTCTTTGTTTGTCCCTGTTCAAAATTGGATATTTTGAGACCCACAGCCTTAGCCCAAATTGCACTATTGCATTGGTGTGCCGCCACCTCTAACACCTCCTTGATCATTCAAAAATTATATTTTAGTACTATAAGTAATTTTCAAAGAACTTTCTGAGATTTGCATATATTTTTGCACTAACATACTTTTGGCAATCTGATAGGTTGTGCCAAATTTTGAGTCCGAGGAGTATGGGTGTCGGGTTGGATTGAAGGATGGGTTGGTTTGTGAATTGGATCATGTTGGATATTTTATATAGGGAGTTTAATATCATGACAATCATCATTGTGTTTCATGCATGTTCATGGTTGTAAATGAAAATGAGTTTTCGTGTGAGAGATGATTCTCGATATGTTTGGAATGAATGAATTGAAAGGATTGAAAGAAAGGAAAAAGAGACTGTAGGGATTGTGGTAGAGTTCCACCTATGATTCCTGCCTACGGTGCACGTGGTAATGATGGTGGTAGTCCCGCCTACGATTCCCGCCTATTGTGGGAGCTATAGGGATGGTGGTCAGTAGGGATGGTGGCAGAGTCCCACCTGTAATTCTTGCTTACAGTGAGTTGATAATTGGTTAATGGGCCATTTTCTGGGAAAATGGCAGGTTCATGATTAATGGATATGTGAACCATTTTTTGGAAAAATGGCAGGTGATTATTTTTGGGGAATGGTTTTAAGTCACATGCATGTTTCATGTGGTGCATGCATACATGTTGGTTGCATGAATGTATTTTCATCTCTTGCGTTGTTTGGTTTATTACTTGCTGAGATTCACAATCTCATGGTAGTCGATACCCTTTGCATTGTAGATTTTGGATGCAGATGATGAAGTAGAGTTTGAGGATGCGGCTTCACCGGATGAGTGATCGGGGATCACTTTCTCATGTATTGAGATTTGTTTCCTGCTTTTGTTTATTGTATTTTTATTTATTTATGTTTTCATTGGATAACTATATTACTTTTTGAAACGCTTGTATTCAAGTGAATTTGTAATTAACAATCCTGGTACTTAGTTGATCAATTTTAACCTATCCGCTATGTCTTTTGTCTTACACATGTTGCATATACACACACCTAGCAATGGTCGTTGGGGTGCGTGACTCTTGTTGTCATCATTCCGATGCCTCGATTTCCACATTTTAGTATGTGGAAGTTGGGGGCATCACTCCTCTGGGGAAGCTGAAACCTCTGGCTCAACATCCTCCTCTGCATCAAAATCTAATATTCCATAAAATGGAACTGTAGGGAAGAATACCATGTAAGATTATGAGTCTCAATAAGTAACCAGTCAAACAACCTAAGAGATAAAAACACATTTACACACCAACATGTATGCATGCACATTCTGAAACATGCATGAGCTCAAAACATAATTTTTCCCAAAAATGACTATTTTTCCTACGCATGACAAAAATCCCATTTAGCCCAAATCAAGTACATTAAAATAAAAATCTCATTTTTCCAGAAAATGACCCAAGTATTAAACCACCATTTTTCCAAAAAATGGTCCCCATATCCATTTATAAAAAATCTGTCATTTTCCCAAAAAATGGCCCACATATCCAATTATCCCTTATGCACCATGATCTCCCCTGGGACCATCCCTGGGTCCCTTCGTCACACCACAGGTAACAACTGAGCGTGTGACTTCATAACGAGCAATGCCCAACTCTGTGCCCAGCTTGTTCATGACCAAGTATCCTCTAACCCCCACTAGTAGAGGAGTCACGGAGTCGATGAGGGTGTTACCATCTCGTCTGATCCCTTTTTTGCCTAGGGACAACCCATGAAACATCACTCAGTATATTGTGCTCTGGAGTGATTAGATGAACTCTATCAATATAATGTCCCATCTCGGCTTGGGGTCGCGATACACATGCACCCACAAATCCTTTCTCAATATGAAAATCCAGTTTTCATTTATAACACACGAATATGCATGAACACAATGTTGAATGTCATGATGCCAAACGCAACATATGAACACCCAAATATAATCCAACCTCCATATTCTACCCAACCTCCATACTCCTCGAACCCAAGGTCGGTCATAACCAACCAGACTGTAGAAAATATATTAGTGTAAAAATATATTTAAATCTTAAGAAATTAATTGAAAAATTATTTACAGTGATGAAATAATATTTTGGAGGATCAAAGGTAGTGCTAACGGTGGCAGCGAAGTGACGTAATAGTATTTTTGAATCAAGGCCGTGGCCTCAAAAATTGCAAATTTTGAATGGGAATAAAAGAGGGCTTGGGTTGGCCGTGGAAGAGCTAAGGGATGTTGGAGAAATTAATGGTGGTGGTTAGTGGCCGTGGCTGGCAGTGCGGGCAGTGGTTGGATGCCAAAAGGGACATATTGGAGTGAGAGCTAGGGAGGCTTCAAGGGGTCAAATCAAGGCTGAGGATGGGTGGGTTAGGTGGCTGGGAGGTCATTAGTGGTGTGGTGAAGAGATGGTGGTGAACAGAGGAGCTATGGCAGCATTGGAGCTTAAGGAAGCCACGACATTGAGGCAGGGTGTGGGGAAGAATGGTGGTGCAGTTAGGGCTAGAAATGGAGGGGGTTGGTTGCTAGCATGAGGGAAGAGGATGGGCTGGGCATTGAGGAAGAACAACAGTGGATGACAGGGCTGGGAGGAAGAGAATAAAGCAAGAGGGAGATAAGATGAGGGGTGTCGCGCTTGGGAAGAAGCAGGGCAAGAAAGAAAAAGAAAAAAGGGGAAAAAAAGGAAAGGAAAGAAATGAGATCCAATCTTTCCAACTTGGTGTCTCAAAACTGATCTAATGAAAAGGATTTCAAAATAACAATTTAAATAAAATAATTTAAATGTAGTGACTAAGTAAGATAAAATAATAAAATCCAATAATAAACTAATTTGAACTAAAGAGCATTTTAAATAATGAACAATAATTAATAACAATAACATACATCGAATTAAATTTCACACTTTAAACTCGTAAAATAATACCATGTAAAACATCTAAAATTTAAAACAAGGAAGCCCATAATCTTTATAAATAAAATAATTATTTAATCAAAATACACATAAATATGGTGTGACGAAGCATCCTGTAGCCCCCGCTAGTGGAGCGGCTACAAAATCGGCACTAGAGCATTACCATCTCATCCGATCCTATTGTCACCCAATAACAGCCCATGGAACGTCATTCCGTTTTATCCGCTCCCAAGTAATCAGAGGAGATCCACAGAGAAAATGCCCCATCTCAGCTTGGGGTCATGATATGCACGCACTCAAAAATCATTTCTCAACATGAAAACCGAATTTTTATTCATGACACATGAAAATGCATGCAACAGTTTAATAAATGTCATGGCACATCACTTATCAGAGAAAATACCTAATCATAATCCAACTCCACAATTAAACCCATCCTCCAATCGGACCCAAAATCCTCGCTCCTTGGACCCAAAGCCTGGCACAACCAAATAGACTGCAGAAAAATATGTTAAGAGTAAAAATATATTTAAATCTCAATAAATTCTTTAGAAAATTACTTACAATGATGAACGGTGACTCTGGAAGATCAAAGGTGATGCCAAAAGTGGTGGGGCAGCGACGGAGCGATGTTTTCCAAGAGGTGGATGTGGGTCTAAAAACTGTGAATTTCAAAGGGGAGCTAAGAAAGGCTTGGGATGGGCATAGAGGGACTTATGGAGGTTGGTGAAGTTGAAAGTTGTGGATGGTCGCGGAGGAGATTGGCCAAAAAAAATGGAGAGAGGCCGTGGGAGAGTGTGAGAAAGAGTGTGGTGGCTAGGGGTCACAATGAGGCATGACTAGGGGAGGTCACCGGTGGAAGGAGAAGCTGTTGGGGGTGGTGTGGTGGTCGGGGATGGTGGTGTTGGGTTTTTAAACCCATGCGTGTGAAATCCATTTCAAGAAGAGAGGGAGCTTGTGCATGGGGGCTTGGGTTCATGGGGGTGGTCAATGGTGGTCTAGCGAGGCACGGGTGGCTGCTGGCTGCGGTGCTGAGGTTGTGCGGTGGTGAACCCGAGTGGAACAAACCCATTTTGGGTTGAGCCGGGGGAGAGGGAGAGAGAGAGAGGTTGTCGTGGGGGCTGGGTCTACTGGGGTGGTGGTCACCGGCATGTGGAGGCTAGCGAGGTGGGTGGTGGCACTGCTAGTGGTGCACAAAGGTTGGTCTGGATGAGGGTAGATCATGGAGAGAAACAAGAGAGGTTGCATGGGCTGGTTGCCCCGGGGGGGGGGGGGGGGGGGGGGAATGAACAAAAAGAGAAAAAGAATAAGAAAAAGAAAAATGAAGGGAAAATAAATCCAGGCCTTTAATCTTGGGGTCTTAAAACTGATCCAATGGAAAGTTGTAAAACAATTGTTTAACTTAAAAAAAAAATACAGCAACAAAATAAAATAAAATAGTAAAACCCAACAATAAAATAATTTAAAATAAAAAGAAATTTAAATAATAAAAAATAATTAATAACAAGAAAAACACCTTGAAATAAATTTCACATTTGGAAATCATAAAATAATACCACGAAAATCATATCAAATTTAAAACAAGAAAACCCATAATAATAATAAATAAAATAATTATTTAATTAACTCACAATAAAATATGGGGTATCACAAAAAGCCCAAACCACATGGCCTATATTCCAAAATGACTAGTCAATGATACAATTAGAGATCTATTGAAACCTTATAAAGAGCAAGAATTTCTCATTCCCAAGCAACGTGGGATCCCATACACCACTTACCCTTATCTTTATTATATTGGCTATCACAATTTGCCTCACTAATTTCATTAATCTCAAGAGTATGGGGCAACCAATTTTTTTTTTTTTTTTTTTTTTTGGTGTGTGTATGGTGAGTATCATCTACATATCATTTATAGCTAATAGGATTTCATACGTATAAAGGCAAACTTAGAAAAATCTTCCATATACGTCTAGACAATTGTTTAAAAACATAAATGAAACATTTCAACAAGCATAATTTGCACTGTTATCTCTTTACCACAAAATCAATAGGTTGATCCATATAGATCACCTCACGAGATTCTCCATTAAAAAACGTTACTTCCATATTCATTTGGAAAAATGCCAAATCTAAATATATAGCTATAGGTACAATGAGGCAAATGGAGGCAACTCACCACATGAAAGAATGCCAAATGATCCTTCTATTTGCTTTATTTTTAAAGTTAATATCTTTCTAATGGCACCCCAGAAGAAAGATCAATTAACTCCCTAGGTAGGACTAGGAAGATTAACATATATTTGAGTTAAACTTCAGATATGATGTTTGGTGACAAGTACATTAGAATAAATGACAATTACAATTGAGGTCATGGGCTTTTAAGTCAATGTTGCTAGGAGGAGGTGCATTTATTTATTTGGTTGGCATGGTTTTGGATCTATGGAGCTTGTTGCTTAGTTTATTTGGCATGTGCCTCTGACGGCCCAGTCCAATATTCATAAGGACAAAGTAAGGATAATTTTATGGGATCTAAATTATGTTTAATGGACCATAGGTGTAATAACCTGCTCCTTCTTTCTTCTATAATTATGAGCCTCGTTCTACGTACCGTACTTTGATGTCGTGTTTTAAATGATATCAAGCAGATTTTAAAGCAAGCCCATTATTTTAAAAACTTACGAATATTTTAAATATTTTAGAAAAATTTATATGTGATATTTCCAGTGTTATTGGACTAAGTTTGTTTTTAAATAACACAATTATAATATTTTTGAAGAGCTTCAAAAATATTATAATTGGGGAAAATTATTTAAATTAAATATTTTAGTCATTTAAAAATATTACGAGATTTAAATTATGTTGAAAACTCTAAATTAATTTAAATGATTTTATTCTCTTTGAGTGATTAACGAGACTGCATCATTTTCATTATTGATGAAGGAATATTATTTTATAAACTTTAGTTTATAAAATAATATTCTATCTTAATTCCTCTCAGTGTGTTAATTTAAATAAAACACTTATGCATTTTCAAATCAGTATTTAAACTCACCATTAGATCATTTTGAGGATCCCAAAACGAAGGACCTGGATTAAATACCCAAGCCCCTACTCTCTCTCTCTCTCTCTCTCTCTCTCTCTCTCTCTCTCTCTCTCTCTCTCTCTCTCTCTCTCTCTCTCTCTCTCTCTCTCTCTCTCTCTCTCTCTCTCTCCTGACTGATGGAAACAACTCCCCCTTCACCCGTGCTTGTCCAGCCCAGCCCCTTGCCACTATGCCCAACCTCACCGCGCCACCACTGCAGCTCCACCACCCCACTGGTGACTCCCCTCATGTTCGCAAGCCCCACGTGCCCTCTCTCTTCTCCCATGGTAACTCCACCCAAAATGGATGAAAACCCATTCCTCTTATCCCACGCCTCTGTGAGTGGTAGCCCAGTCTCACCACCGGTCACCAACCACCCTCTTCCCTCCAACGACCTCCCACACCTTGGTCTCCCTTCCTCACGTGCTTTCTCTCTCCTCCTCAAGCAGCTTGACTGAAATGGGTCTCAGACCCATTTCTTCCTCCTAGTGCTACCTACACGGCTAGCTTGGCCTTCGGCCACCTCTAACGGCATCCCCATTCCATGGGCTTCCCTTCCATAGTCTTCTTTCCTGCTACCTCCCTCTCTCTCTGATGGGTCACTACACACACATACACAAGCTTTCTCCGCCATGCACGGCTAGCCATGCCACCATACCACCACCAATAGCCTCCTCTGACCACCACGACCTCCCCTAGCTATTTTCATGCCCAACCGAAGTCCCTACAGCTCTCACTCTCCCCTACTCTCTCATGCATGATTTGCACAACTAACGGCCAGATTTGCTGCCGTGAGCCACCATCCGGCCACCACCTGCCACCAAGCACTTCCACCAGCCTCCCTCTTCCTTCCCCAGCTCCCCATGAAATTCCCTGGTCCCTACCTCTCTCATGTACTCTCACACTCTCGGATGTACTGTTCACAGCAAGATGCCATTGTGCTCTGCCACCCAGACCACCATGAGGCCACTTTGAGCCTTTCCAAGACCACGCTTAGCTATCCCTAAGCCCAAACTGCCACTTTATGTGGCGGACAGCCATTGTACATGGCTAACCGCCATGCACGACTCCTCCAACGCCTTGATCGTGACGGGCAGCAAGCGACACATGGGTTATCCTGTCAATGATATAACCCTCTATCTCTCGTTATTTATATTAATGTTAGTTAGTTGGTTGGAATGTAGACTGTGTTGTTAGTAATTGTGGAGTTTGTTGCGTAGTTGTGAAGTGAAGTGCGGCTGTGTAACGAAGTGTTGGGCACAACTATGTAGTGTTGTGGATTGTGTTGTGAGTATTGCATGAGGTGTATGCTCTAGTTGTGATGTGGCGTGATGTGTGAAGGGATTACACTTGGAGTGTACTCCATGTAGTACAGTGACTCACTGTGTGACGTGCACCGTAGTGACATGTGGCATAGAGTAAAGAGAGTATACGAGGCGTGTGCTTTGTGTTGTGTAGCGATGCACCATATGACGTGTCATGAATAAAAGGATGGTTGCATAGTTGAGGAGCGTAAAGTGTATTTGTAGTGTTGGGAACTGTGTAATAGTGTCCCAAAATAGCTGTGACATGGCCTGTAGTCCAAGGTGATGGGTGTTACCTTCTGATTGACTTATGGCCAAGATTATGTGTGAAGTGGTGGAAAAGTATAAAAGTAGTGCAACAGAAGCATGACGAGCATCGTGCCGTGACTCGAGATTAGTCTTGAGCTACGTGACATGACAGTGGTGCATTTGTGGATGCAGTCCTCTTGTTAAGTGTTGGGATGAACTTGTACAGGGCCGGAAATAGGAAGAGTCTTATCGACTGGGTCTGAGCAAGTTGGTATCGGATTATGGAACTTGTTTATATAAGTAGGCGTTCATTGAACTATAAGTTGATCTTAGGTGAAAAGGGGATAAGGTACATGTGCATCTGGTGAGACATCTATGCAGGACAGGTTTACCATATGTAATGGGTCATCTGTCCTGAGCATAGTTACATGGTGTTTTAGGCTCAAAGTTGGCTTTAAGCCATGTGGCATGTATGGATGGGAATGAGGATTAAGTATGGGCTAGGATGCATGAAGGTAGTAATGGATAAATCGTCTAGGATTGGGATGCGTGACTTAGTCAGTCTGAGTCATGTGGTTGGTAGAAGAATAAGATGAAGGTCTAAGTGTCTTAACCCTAAGGTGAATTATGGAGGTTCAATTTAAGGAATAGGATTCTGAAGGTTTTAGCATAGTAAATGGCATGTAAGAGCCCAGGGATGGACAAAGAGTGTTTCAAGTGAAGCATAATTCTATTTCTAGTATAGCTGCTTATGCATTAGATAGAAAATGATGTAAGGTTATGTGTATGCTTGTGGGTTGCCATTTGACATGCACACTAATTTTATTTGAATATAATTTTTGTCTTGAAATTTGAAAAAGTATTTTTTTTTTTATGTCTTGTTTGCTTAGAAAACTTGTAATAATTAGGTAATGATTAGTTCAAAATTTGAAAATGTGAAATTAAAAAGAGTTTTGTATTTGAGTAATGTTTGTGAATGAAATATTTGATAAAGAAAATACTTTAGTCACAAAGAGATTATATAAAAGTAAACTCACAAACTGATATAGCTTAATGTGATACATCTGATTGTAAAGTTACTTTTATTATAAAGTAGATTTAACGGATCACATAAAACTATATCAATTTATAGGTTTACATTGTACAATTTTCTTGTGCATATAGCAATTCTCATTTGAGAATATCTGGAAATATCTGAAAATAATTTTGTGCTTAAACAAGCCCTGAGTGGGTTAACCCATTTGTTAGAGCCCAAAAAGGAGCTAACTGAAAACTCTAGGACCTATGGGTAAAGCCCAAAGTTTAGCCCAAGATCCAAGAGCCATAGAAAATCACAAGATATAGTTGTAAAAACGCTATTTCAAACCTTATAAATATACCAGACCCGCTAGGCTTGTACTCATGCATGTAAACACCATTTTGTTGGTTCTAGGGTTGTCGTTGTTCCACTTGTTGTCGAGTTCCATCACCATTGTCATCCTACCAATTGTCCAATCTCCTCTATGCAAGTAGCTACATTCAAAGTAAGAGCCATAGCGGAGCAATTGTCACACGAATCCACCCTTACATTGCACGGTAAGGCTATTTAAGTAAACTCTAACTGTGAACCACCATACGACAGCACCTCCCTCACGCCTAGACCACCAAATGCCACCCACTGTCAGAGGAAACAATCATACAATAGCCCAACACCACAAATCGAGAGCTATAGAAGACACCAATTAAGAGCCTCTATTTTATAGCCACAAAGATAGAGTCCCTCAGTAGCCCATTGTGCACCACACTGCTCTACTTTATAGATGAGCACCATTTTGACTCCCCACCATCGAACGTCAGGATTCAACTAGCTAGCCATTTTTTGACACCAACAGACGTGGTTTTGTTGACTAACATTCAGGACAAAAGTAAGCTTTCTTGCTCCTCCATAAGGATGGTTGTCCACCACCGGGAACCACCCAACTAGCAAGGGAAGTGCCACACTTTGCATTATCCATGAGCCTAGCACTAACAACACCTAGCTTCCCTCATAGTCACAGTCAGTCCCTCCTCTCTCCTGGTGATTACTTCTAGCAATGGAGAACTCCCTATAGTGCACATGGACTATGTCATAGCCCAAGCCCACCAAAGGCCCAACCCCTTTCTTTTTTTCTTTCTTTTTCTCCCCCCCCCCCCCTCTTCCCACCTTTTCTCTTTCGACCTTCTTGTAAGTTCTTCCCCCCTTTGATTCTCTCCCTCTCTCTCTCTCTCTCTCTCTCTCTCTCTCTCTCTCTCTCTCTCTCTCTCTCTCTCTCTCTCTCTCACACACACACACACACACACACACACACACACACACACATGACATTTCTCTACCTCTCTTGCACAACCCTCCTTCCTCACTTTCTCGTCTCTCTCTCTCTACACCCCTCAAACTCACTCTCTCACACCTCCTCTCTCTTTCAAAATCCTTTATCTCAATTCTTGAACTCTGTCTGTCTGTCTCTCTCTCTCTCCCTCTCTCTCTCTCTCACACACACACACAATTCCCCCTTCCCTCGCCATACCTCTCTCTCAAGTCCCCCACTATATATATACATATATATATATATATTTCTCTCTCTGTGTTTGTGTAACCTTTAGCCATAGCCACTACTCCTTACCATTTCATTACCACCAATAATAATATTAGGTAAATTCCCATCCCTCGTAATAGTATGTTTAATGATTGTTGAATATAAGATTTGTTCAGATTTGGTAATGTGGATTATTTGGAATATACTTAGTTGATTATGTTGTTTGGGTGTATTGAAAATGAAATTAATATTCAAGTGTTAGTGGTGGGTATTTGCTAGAATTAATCCATGTTAATGTCATTGTTATATGATTGAGTGTAGAACTTATTTAGGTTGAAATAATAAGGGAATATAGGCTAGTGTATGTGTTTTGTCTGGCAACATATTTGTAACCTAGAAACTTGAAGTTTATCAATTTTGAAGGATAATCTCTTAGAAAAAGTCTAAATTCATGTTATCAAGGGTTGTGTGCAATTTTAGAGTTAAGTGAGATCATTTTTAGAGTAGAAGTTGATGGATTATGATGGCCTTGAAATAAGCCCTGAGTGATCGTTGGCAAAGGAATATCATGACTGTTTTGACTAGAGATAGAGATAAGTAGCTCTTTAATGGATTTTTAATAAAAGACCTATTGGTTTTGTTATGAATGGTGCACTTGAATGTTATATTTTAAACTTGTGTAAACTTTGGATTTGTGCACATTCTTATGTTTTTTTGGCCCTACTTGTGGGATTTGTGCAAATTTTGTACTGGTTGGAATGTTTGAAAAATGCTATGTGGCATATTAAATTTGAAAATTAAATGTGAGCATGCTATTTATTCTTGAACCCATGGTATGAATGTTTTTGTGACATGTTTGACATCCCTCACAGAGTGATGTCTTCATGGCATAATATCTTTGTTGTATATTGATGCCCCCCCAGTATGATATCTTCGTGGCATGATTTCTTTGTAGTATATTGGTAATTTTCCTATTATCATGTGGTCTTGAATATGATATTTGGTTCAATAAGTTGGTTAAGATAAAATTGTATTGCTTATATTATTTTCTTCGAAATTTATTCATGCTTTTATGGTCAAGAAAATTGCCAACTCCCACACCCCCATTAAATTGCTACTTACTGAGCAAGTTGTAGGTCACCACTTCATTTCAAATATTTTTCATAGTTTTAGAAAGTTCCTTCCTTCGAAGTGATAACTTTTGAGTCAAAGATTCCAGAGTAGACTTGGTTTAGTCACTTGAGGTTGGAAGTTTTGGGGATTGATGGTTTTGTTGCTTGAATATGGTTTTAGTTGTACAAAGAATTCTCTTATCGTCAAAATTTTGTTATTTTATAGTTTTTGTTGGAGTGTCCGTATTGTAATTATTTAGAGTTTAATGGCTCTAGCCAAAGTTGTGAATGGGTTTTTGAGAATCATTTTATTATATTTGTAAATAATTTGGAGGTTGTGTATGTGATATATAAGTGTAAACAGGGAGAAAGTTTTAAAAATATAGGCAAAACTCTATCCATTTATGGTTTTGGGTTTGGACCATTGCAAAGATGGTATTAGAGCTTAAGTCTATGATTTTGTAGACACTTAGGAAAGGAATAAGAATGGTGATTATAGTTGGGGGATAGGTTAAAGACACCGTAGAATTAGGACTTGATCCTCAATATATTTTGGTTTGGATGCCAATGAGAGTGGTAGTTTTGTTGATTGTAGTTAGAAGTTGATTTGAAATTTATTAATTTTTGATAAATTTTGGTATAATATTGTTTGCTGGACCTATTATTGTGCTTTTATATATATAATCCATTTTGTTGATAAAATAAGTTAAATATGCTGCCAAGGCAAAATAGGAAGTATGTTGTTGAAATTTCAACCCGGAACGTACTTTAGAGGAAGAAATGTCTGTTGTGACTAAGATATATAAAATTGATAAAGTGACTGATAGAAGATATTCTAGAATTGCACAAAGTACTAGGAGACAAGAAAATCTAAGAAAAGATTGCTGTGACGCCCCCAAATCCCCACGCCCGAACACGGGGAAATTGAGACGTCCGGATGGTGACAACCCGGGTCACCATCCCATCGATGGGTGCCGAGTGTGTGCAAGGCAACAGATGTGTACAGAGAAACACGCAGCGGATAACGAAAGTCATAACTAAGTACCAGAATTTTCTTAACGTAATACAAGCTGTTTAAAACATACATAAATAAAATATTACAAACACAAATACAGTTTTAAACAAATATAAAAGAAAGCATCAGCAACCCGGCGGAGCCGCATCCTCGGGCTCAGCCTCCTCCTCTTCGTCTTCTAACTCTGCACCAAAAGCTACGGAACCACGAATGATACCGCAGGTAAGTAAAACCCAAACACTACCAAATAAAACACATAAAACTCAAACAAGATGCATGAAACATGCCCAATGCACAAAGCCCATAAAAACCCAAGTTTTCCACACACGCCAAAAAACCCATTTGGCCCAAAAGCATATCCTTTCTGAAAAATACGCCAAAAGTCACATTTGGCCGCCAAAAGTCCATCTGGCCCAATATCTCGCCAGAAGTCCATCTGGCCCAATATCTCGCCAGAAGTCCATCCGGCCCACGCCAAAAGTCCCATTTGGCCTCATAAACCATTATCCACTTTTAACCGTATGCACCATGACCTCCCCTAGGGGTCATCCGCACACCCTGGCTCCAGTGTCACACCGTAGAGTACCACCACGCATGTGACACCTAACGAGCGATGCCCAGTTCCGCGCCCAGCGCGTGCGTAGCCAAGCATCCTCTAGCCCTCGCCAGCGAAGGGCCACGGAGTCGGTGAGTAGGGCGATGCCCGGTTCCGCGCCCGGCGCGTTCGTAGCCAAGCATCCCCTAGCCCCGCTCCCGTCATATCTCTCGACAACTCAGGGGACATCACTCAGTTTATTCCGCTCCCGAGTGACCAGAGGAGCTCCACTGAGATAATAACCCATCCCCGGCTTGGGCTCGTGATACACACGCACCCGTAAAACCACTCACGCCAATACACAGGCTTTTCACACAACTCCACAAACACACGTGCATGCACCATGAAATGCCATATCAATGCATAATAAAATAATCAAACAACATAAAACAAATAAACAGACAACTCCGTCCTCCATCCATCCAACCCCCGAAACTCCTCGGACTCAGTCTGGAATCAACAACCAACAACAGTAAATAAATTGAATGAGCGATATATATTTAAATCTGAAAATAGGGTTTGGAAAATACTTACAGCGCTATACGGCAATTTTAGAAAACAAGCGGCGTTGCAAACGGCGGAAAAACAGCAACGTCACAGTGAAAATTCACTGTGGCCGTGGGTCTGAAAAACCCACTTTTGAACGGGGACAAACTAGGACACGAGATTGATAGGGAATGGTCTAGGGATGGTTGTGAAGCTATTGGAAGCGACGGACGGCCGTGGGTGGCGGCGGAATCGCCGGAAATGGCCGGAAATAGCAAATCGGAAAACAAGCTCGTAGGAGCTATTCCGGTGGTCGTTGGAGGCCGGAAATGGGTGGGTTAGGACGGCAAGGAGTCGGTGATGAAGTGGTGAAGAAATGGTGGCCGGAGGTGGAGCGACGGCGGCGGATCGGAGTGAAATCCGTGCGGCCTTGTTGGGCTTTTCCGGCCAAATGGCCGGCCGGTTGGGGGTGGCTTTCGAAGGGGTGGTGCGCCGGAGGGCAGAGTGAGGGGGAACTTTTGGGACCGGTGGGGGTCCGGTTGGTGGCCGGACGGCAATGGGCTGGAAGAGAGAGAGAGCCGGCGCGAGGGAGAGGGAGGAGAGAGAGAGAGCACGGGGGGGTCCGAACGCGGGAGAAGAAGAGAGAAAAGAAAAAAAGAAAAAAAAGAAAAAGAAGAAAAAAGGAAAAGAAGGGAAAAAGAAAAAAGGAAAAAGAGAAAAGAGGAAAAAGATGTGAAAAGAGATGAGGTCCAATCCTCACTCCGGGAAAACGAAACAAACCGCCAAAAAGATTAAAACCACAAAACAACTTAAAGAAATAAAACACAACCTCAAATAAATTAAATTAAATTAAAAAATAATTTTAAAAACGCAAATAAATTAAAATAAAATAACTGATATATTAATTAAAATAAAAACAATTATTTCAGCGAAAATGCACTCAAAAGCGGGTCATCACAATTGCTCTTTTGGAGAGTTTAAAGGAGACTGATTGAGCTGAAATATTGCATGTTTTAGCTATTTAAAACATTGGTTTTAAATAGCTAAAACATGCAATATTTCAGCTCAATCACACCCCCCAATAAGCTTTCAAAATTAAATTGCTTGATTGCCCAATAAGCTTTGTGTTCCAATTCCATAGGTAAGTGACATGCCTTTTCAAAAATGAGTCGATATGGGGACATACCAATCGGGGTTTTAAAAACAGTACGGTATGCCCAAAGTGCGTTAGTTAGTCGTAAAGACCAATCGTTGTGACTTGGGTTAACCGCCTTTTCTAAAAAATTTTAATCTCCCGATTAGATACTTCAACTTGGCCACTTGTTTCTGGATGATAAGGGATAGCAACCTTATGAGTAATACCATATCTTCGCATTAAGGCCTCGAAAGGCTTATTGCAGAAATGTTTACCCCCATCACTGATAATGGCTCGAGGTGTTCCAAACCTTGATAAAATATTTTCTTTCAGAAATTTCAGTACCACTTTGTGGTCATTGTTTTTGCATGGAACAGCCTCAATTCATTTGGACACATAATCCACAACTACCAAAATGTAGAGATTGCCAAAAGAAACTGGGAAGGGTCCCATGAAATCGATGCCCCAACAATCAAATATTTCAACAACCAAGATTGGATTTAATGGCATCATATTCTGGCAGGTAATCCCTCCCAATTTTTGACAGCGATCACAAGTTTTAAAAAACTCATGAGTGTCCTTGAAAATGGTAGGCCAATAGAAACCACATTGCAAAATTTTAAAAGCAATTTTCTTTCCAGAAAAATGGCCACCACATGCCCCAGAGTGACAAAAAGACATCACACTTTGAAATTCATTATTGGGAACACATCGTCTAATTATCTAATCTGGGCAATATTTAAACAGATATGGATCATCCCAAAAGAATTTTCTTACCTCCACAAAAAATTTCCTCTTATCTTGTTGAGTCCAAATGTAAAGAATTTCCCCTGTAGCAAGAAAATTAGCAATGTTAGCGTACCAAAGCACTTGAGATATACCAAAAAATTGCTCATCTGGAAATGTGTCTTTAATAGGAACTGTCTCTATGGAATCTGAAAGAACAAGTCTAGACAAATGATCAGCAACAACACTCTCAACTCCTTTTTTATCTTTAATTACCAAATCAAATTCTTGCAGCAAAAGGATCCATCTAAGCAGCCTGGGCTTTGTATCTTTCTTTGCTAAAAGGTACTTTAACGCAGCATGATAAGTAAAGATGACAATTTGAGATCCAATCAAATAAGAGCGAAATTTGTCAAGTGCAAAAATTATTGCAAGTAGCTCTTTTTCAGTTGCTGAATAATTCATTTGAGCACTGTTTAAAGTTCTACTTGCATAATAAATAACACAAGGCTTTTTGTCCTTACGTTGGCCCAACACAGCTCCAACAGCATAATCACTACCATCACACATAATCTCAAATGGTAAATTCCAATCAGGTGATCTCATAATTGGGGCTGAAATCAACATACCTTTTAGCTTTGTAAAAGTTAATTCATAGTCATCAATCCACACAAAAGAATTTTCCTTTGACAATAAATTGCACAAAGGTCTAGAAATTGTGCTGAAGTCTTTAATGAACCTCCTGTAAAAACCTGCATAACCTAGAAAAGATCTGATATACCTGATGTTCTTTGGGATGGGTAATTTAGAAATTACTTCAATTTTGGCCCTGTCCACTTCAAAACCTTGAGAAGAAATAAAGTGACCAAGGACAATTCCTCGAGTGACCATAAAATGACACTTTTCCCAGTTTAAAATCAAATTCTTTTCTTTGCATCTAATCAGCACTCTTTCCAAATGACTCAAACATTCATCAAATGAATCACCAAAAATAGAAAAATCATCCCTGAATATTTCAACGAAACGCTCTACCATGTAACTGAATATGCTCATCATGCATCGTTAAAATGTAGCAGGAGCATTACAAAGTCCGAATGACATTCTTCGATATGCAAAGGTACTAAATGGACATGTAAAAGTGGTCTTTTCTTGATCTTCAGGAGCAATCTCAACTTTGGTTATATCCATAATAACCATCTATGAAACAATAGAATTTATGGCCCGCTACACATTCAATGATTTGATCCATGAATGGTAGGGGAAAATGATCCTTTCTGGTGACAGAATTTAGTTTTTTGTAGTCAATGCACATACGTCAACTAGTAGTAATTCTAGTTGGGATCAATTCATTGTCGGCATGCTTAACTACAGTCACACAAGATTTTGTTGGTACCACCTGCGTGGGACTAACCCATTTACTGTAAAAAATAGGGTAAATGATCCCTACATCCAGAAGTTTTAACACCTCTGCTCTGACAACCTCTTTCATGTTAGGGTTCAGTCTACGTTGCATCTCTCTAAAGGGTTTAGAATTGTCTTCTAGACAAATCAAGTGGGTACAAATCAAAGGACTGATGCCTTTGATATCAGCTATGGTCCATCCTATTGCCTCTTTGTGTTCAATGAGAACACCAATTAATTTGCTTTCTTGAATTTCATCCAATTTTGATGAGATGACCACTGGTAATGTCTCTGCTTGGCCTAAAAATGCATATTTGAGATCAGCAGGTAGAGGTTTCAAGTCGAGTTTTGGTGTTTGCACACTTGAGGGGAGAGACACGACATCATGAGGTGGTAATTCCTCAAAACGTGTTCTCCATTTATCAATGTCCATTATAGGAGTAGATTCTAGCAAAAAATTCATAGACGCAAGCACAAAATCATCATCAAAATTTGTACCATGAACCAAACAAGCCTTAATAGGGTCAGAAAAACTAGAGAAATCAAATTTATTTTGAACTAGAGTTTGGATTAGATTTACTTCATGCACATCATCATCATCGCCAGGTTGTTTACAAATATTGAAAATATTCAACTCCAAAGTCATGTTGCCAAAAGAAATTATCATCACACCACTCCTACAATTTATTAAAGCATTTAAGGTCGCAAGGAATGCCCTACACAAAATTATAGGAATTTGAGTGCAAACAGCAAAGACAGGTTCTGTGTCCAAAATAATGAAATCTAATGAGAAATAAAATTTGTCTACTTGAACTAACACATCCTCAACTATCCCTCTCAGTATTTTAATTAAATGGTCAACAAGTTGGAGTGTTACTGTGATACCTGTTTTTACGTGTAGTTTTACTGAATGAGTATTTTAATTTAATTAAAATATTAGTTCTTTTATTTTAAATTATTCTATTTTAATTAGATTTATTTAGTTGTAATATTTGTTTTATGGAGCTTTCTCAATATTAATTATCGTTTTGAGTTTAAATTGCTGTGTAATTTATTTTAGTTTATTTTTAGATTTTTGAGTTTATATTTTAGTTTGATGTGATGTTTAAATTAATTTAGTTGTTTTATAGCTTTTAAATTTGTTTTCGTTGGAACAGTTTTTGGATTCCAGATGTGAGGATTGGACCTCATTTCTTTTCCCCATCTTTTTTTTTCTCTTTTCTTTTTCTTTGTCTTTTCCTTCTAATCTTTTTCTTTCTTTCTTTTCTTTATTCCCCATTGTTCTTCTTCTTTCGTGCGGTACGTTCTCTCTCTCTCCTCTATCGCCGTTTTGCTTCTCAGCCCAAACCGCTGCCGTTGTGACGCCCCTAACTCCCATGTACGGACACGTAGAAATCGAGACGTCAGGATGATGACAACACAGGTCACACATCCCATCGTCAAGTGTCAAGTGTGTGTACATGCAACATATGTACAAAATAAACCACGCAGCGGATAATAAAGTCGTATAACTAAGTACCAAAATTTTTTGTTCAATTACAAACTAGCTTAAAACACATGTAAATAAAATATTACATGTTCAACAACATCTCAAATCCAAATACATATCATAAAAACAACTACGAATATTATCCATAGATAAGCACTCCAAATCAATACACCGGCGGAGCCGCCTCCTTGAGCTCAGCCTTCTCATTCTCAACCTTTGCATCAAAATCTACGGTACCAAAAATGGTGCCGCAGATAAGTAATATTTCAAACGCCACAAGATAAAAATATATTAAAGCTACAACAATATGCATGAAAGTATGCCCAATGCACATATCCCAAAGATTCACATTTTTACCACGCATGCCAAAATCCCATTTGGCCCAAAATATATTCTTTAGTCATATCCTCACAATTATCCCAGATAATGGCCCAAAAACCAGTCTCGCATTTTCCCAGAAAATGGCCCATTAACCAAACCATCAGAGCACTATAGGTGGGAATCGCAGGCGGAACTCTACCCCCATCCCTACGCGTGCACCGTAGGCGGGAATCACAGCCAGGACTCTACCACCATCCCTGCTTACCACCATCCCTACACCGCGTGCACCGTAGTCGGGAATCGCAGATGGGACTCTACCATCATCCCTGCTTACCACCATCCCTACACGTGCCTCTGAATCAAACCAATCAATCCATACGTTCATATATACCAATAAAACATTCCTTGCTTGAAAACCCAGTTTTCAATATTTAACACATGCATATGCGTGCACAATGCAATGCAAATGATACGACACCAATTAACCAACAATTTCCAAACATCCATAACAACCAAACAAGCAACTCCGTCCTTAATCCCATCTGACCCCTGACTCCTCGGACTCAGTCTGAATAACCAACCAGTCATGAATAATTATTGTAAAAGCAATAATATATTCAAATCTAAAATGAAGTTTGGAAAATACTTACAACGCTATAAGATAATTTTTGAAGGATCGGCGAGCAGCAAACGGCGAAGAGAAAGCAACGTAACAATGTAAAAACACTGTGGCCGTGGGTTGTAAAATACCCACTTTTGAACGGGGACAAACCAAGGCTTGGGATTGATAGGGAATGGCTTAGAGGTGTTTATGAAGCTAGTGGAAGTGAGGGTCAGCCGTGGGTGGGCGAAAACGGCGGTAGGAGGCCAAAATACCCAAATCGGAGAGTTAGCTCGTGGGGACTGTTTTGGCGACGGATTGAGGCTGGAAATGGGTGGTTTAGGACGGCAAGGAGTTGGTGATGAAATGGTTAGGAGGTGGTGGTCGGAGGTGGAGCGACGGTGGAAAATCGGACGAAAAGTCACTCGGCTTGAAGATGGTTTTCCGGCTAAAAGGCAGCACGGTCGGAGATAAAACTTGGTTGGCCACTTCTCAAGTTAACCATTAGTAAACATAGTTCATACAACCGAATGATTAATCTCCAAGGGTAAGTATTGTCTAAAGATTTCAAGTCACCTCTAATTCCTCAAGATCCGCACAAATTTTAAACCTCTAACTATATCACAAAATATCACGCTCCTGTTTCGCACTCCTATAATTCACCAAAATGCATAAAATTATATCCCCATAAATTAACATCATTGAGCACAAGTGAGCTCAACACCTACTAACAAGAAAACTCTTACCACATTTTTTGGCAGAAAATATTCTCTCCCCCAAAACCATGAATTATCACACATATTCCTTAGTTGGCTCTCACTGCCTTAATCAAAATCAATATTTTGCAAAATACATCCATGATCGTTAATAGAAAATCAGTACCAATCAACCTCAGCATCCCAAATTGAAAACAAGTACCATCATCTCACAAATACACACATCCCATCTAAGGTAAAGAACATACCCAAAAAGGCTCAAATCCATCCGGCTAACCAATAAAAGAGCCTATAAACTTCTACCCGGCAACATACACTTTAAAGCTCATGACCTCAATTTGGAGTATCATCTAATCTGGTGGTCCCTAAACTCAATACCAACCACTAGGGGTGTAACCAGTCTAGTTCGTTTCAATTTTGGACAAAATTTAGGACTGAATCTGTATGCACTGGTTTTGTATTTTTCAAAATCGATTACGCACCGATTATCCTCATAAACTGGTATTCTATTTTTAATAGTTTTTGGTTTGGTTCAGTCCCGTTTTCTAGTTTTAATATACTATATTATATACTATATAATATCTATAATATAGTATATTATAGTACATAATACTATAGTGATAATATATTGTAGTATATTATAATATATATTATAATGATACTATAGACTATAGTGATATAAGATTTTAAAATTCAATATTATATTAATTAGTAATTTATCATATAATATAAAACTATTTTATATATAATTATATATTACATAGTTTAAATATATATATATATGAACTGGTCCAATCCCGTCTGGTTCGGTATTAGAAAAACAAAAAATTGAACCAGACTGATTTTGACCAATTTTAAGAAAAATAAAACCGGTACCAGACCGAAACAAACTCACCGGTTCAGTCCTGTCCGATCCTGTTTACCGAGTCACTGATTTTTTTTTTTACACCCTTACCAACCACCATTGAATTCACCAAAACATTGTTGAAACATTCTTGGTAACTCACCTACCTGCTTCTACTCTATACCTAACTTGGTCACATTCTATCATCACATGAATCATTCCCACAATCGGCTCCATTTATATCCTTAAAATCAGCAAACATCTATTGCTTAAAGTTTTGTACTGATAATAACCTTAAATCCACTAAGAATCCATTCCCAAAAGTCTACAAGACATATAGCCTCAAAATTTAAATTTCTATGTGACCCTAAGTCACAACTAATTCTTGAAGATGATCATGACCATTACTACCAACTATCACTTCATTAAGTATCCCGCTTTGACTGTACACTTTGATCAACTCACCAATAACCTAAGGCTGAGATATCTTGAATTTAATACTATCATATCAAATCCACTTCAACACCTACCAAAACCACTTTTTCCAAGCAAAAAAAAAAAAAAAAAAAAAAACCATACTCTCTGAAATCCATACACACTCACAACCATTACTAATCGATTTCATGCATCCTTAGCCAAAACCAATACTCCTCCAAACATACAAGTGATCCATTACTACAATTTCCAAAATTTGGACCTACATTCTCAAAATCAACAAGAATCATTTCCTGCATCCTTACCATTTATTATCTTTAAATCTAATATGGATTAAATCCTAAAACCTGGCACCATAACCTCGAGCTAATAACAATCATTTTCTGAACTAGATCAATATCTTCAATCTGCAACAGAAATGTGACGCCACTGACTCCCACGTATGGAAATGTGGAAATCGTGATATCGGGATGATGATAACTTGGATCATGCACCCCAATGAAAAGTGTTAAGTGTGTGTATATGCAAAAAGTGTACAAGTTTATAGACATAGGAGATTTTCAATCTCACAATTAAACTCAAGTGTACAATTCCCTAATCTTCTCACAATTAAAGCCAGGTGATTAAAGTCCCTAATTAGACTTATTAATATATTGAGAGTGATCAAAGTGGGCACACTCAAAAACAGAGATGTTGGTATCAACATTGTTAACGAGTATTTTTTGTCAACAAACCAGAAGAGGAGAAGGATCCCCCCTGATGCACTGAGGTGGCATTGGGCTCGGGACAACGATGTGTGAGCCCTGGTATGCTGGGTTTGGATGAGGCTGAGTGGGCCCTTGGCTGATCTGGTGCAACTGTACAGAGTCCATGTGCATGGCCATGGTGGTGAATAGTAGATAAATGCAAAAAAAATAGAGAGAGATAGACACATAGATTTACATGGTTCGACATTGCACCTACGTCCACGGGGGCTTGGGGTGGGGAGAATTGACTATAATAAGCTTGATTTATAGTCTCTCATCCTCAGTGTACAATAGATTTCAAATATCACTCTTTCCAATCTGAACATTATTGCAGGATCCTGTGTCTAGAGGTTGAAGAAGCATTCCCCAGAAGGCTTAAAAGGAGTCTCTTGAAGAGTCTGTCCAAAAGTCCCCCAAGTCGTCTATGACCTCCCCTTTTATCACTTTATTTCCCTTCCTTTATGTCACGTCAACTCTCCTCACATCTTTTCCTTATTTCTCTCCTACCAGCCTGACATTGCTCTGCTTCCTTTCTTTCCTCTTCTCATTTTCCCTCATTTTTCCCCTATTTTGTCCTTTAGTGAAGCCTCCCTTTGGTGGGCTTAGACTTTGAGAGCCCATCTAAATTGCTCTTTATTTTAAATCATTTTATTGTTAGATTTTATTATTTTATTTTACTTAGTCACTGCATTTAAATTATTTTATTTAAATTACCATTTTGAAATCCTTTCCATTGGATTAGTTTTAAGACCCCAAGATGAAAGGCCTGGATTAAATACCCAAGCCCCTAGGTTTTTCCCCCGCTTTTCCTTTTTCCCTCTATCTCCTTCCTTCTTCAGCTCAGGTGTGCAACCTTCCTCCCCCTAGCCGATTCTTCCTCTCAGCACACCAGACTCATCGCCAGCTACCCAGCATCACTGCCGGCTACCAGCAGCTCCCCTCACTCCAGTGACCACCTACCTGACAGACTCAAGTCACGAGCCTCTCTCTCTCTCTCTCTCTCTCTCTCTCTCTCTCTCTCTCTCTCTCTCTCTCTCTCTCTCTCTCTCCCTCCTCTTGCAATAGCCTAACTAGAAATGGGTTTCATCCATGGGTTCCTATAATGCCTGTCCTTATAGTGGGTTCTTTAGAAAATGATTTTAATAATAAAAATAGATGAGAATTATGGTTCCTTTTGAAATTTTTCTTTCCTTTCATGCCAAAATACAAGACTCTATGTTTTATAAATAAAACTTGTTTTCTTAATTAAAAGTTACAGTGGAAAACCATAAATTTCATAATTAAAGTTTCTCGTACAAAATAGCATGTCTAGGCTTTTGTGGTTTTCCTCTTGGGCTGTGCCCATCCTGACATGTCATGCTCATCTTGTCCCTGGGAGGGCACAAGTAAAAACTAAAATGAGTCAATGACTCGTAAATATTACTTCATACATTAACTTATATGAACATAGGTTTTCAGTCATGCATTCATCACTTCATACGTATCGTATACTTATCATCATAGACATGCAATTCATTTTAAAAATGTTGCAAGGTATGGTTTTTCTTTAAAAAAGTTTTCTTTCTTAAAATAGTTCCCCATACCTTGCTACCTTCATTTTTTAAAGAATCTGTTCATGCATACATCTTTTCTTTTCTTATATACATTCATGCATACATCTTTTCATATATATATGCATTCTTTCTTAAAATGCATACATTCTTTCTTATCATTTTTATTGGCTGTTGCACACTATTGTGCCCCGTGTGCTGGTGTTAGTGGTCTTTTGGACCTGATTCCACCTGTGGCCACAGGTTGGGAATCCATTTTGTTAGAGTGCAGCATTGGGTGCACTACCAATACTACTTACTCAGCATTGCAATCTGCCCAGTCCAGTCCTTTAGTACCTTTTCCATTCCATTCATATGGCCATTATGTATCTTCATACATCATGCATTCAGTCTATTCATCCCTTTTCAATCCTTTCATTCCTTTACAGTCCATTCATTTACAGTCCTTCATTCAGTTCTTTACAATTCTTACAGTTCTTTCATTCAAAAAAGTCATTTTAAAAGCATTGGACATTTTAGAAAAAAATTTTCTTTCGTGGCATCGTTCTAAAAACATCAATTTGTGCATCTTTCAAAGCTTCAGTTCGTTTCATTTTGTGAACATACGTATAATATCTACCGCGTATAGCATCCATCCATATGCATACACTTACATACTTTGGGTGCGTGAAAAGGGGTTGCCAAGGAGGGCTATTATGTACTTATACTTGAAAAGTTATGCTTAATTTTCTTTCTTAAAAAGTCTTTCGCGTCAGTTCGTAAAGCAATTTAAAGAAAAAGCACTTCGTTTTCCTTTCCATTTATTTAAGAAAACTCTAGAAGAATATGAACGCAATACTTACCTAGACTTCATGCCATACTTATTTCATGCAGTCCATTCGTGTGCATGACAAATGGCAACCTACATGAATAAACATAACCTCACATCATTCTCTACCTGATGCATAAGCAATTATACTAGAAATAGAACTATGCTTCACTTGGAACACTTTTCATCCATCCCTAGGCTCTTACGTGCCATGTACTAAGCTAAAACCTTCGAAGTCTTATTTCTTAAAGTGAACCTCTATAATTCACCTAAGGGTTAAGACACTAAGACCTACGTCTTACTCTTCTATCAACCATATGTCGATGCATGACTTAGACTAACTAAGTCACGCATCCCAATCCTAGACAATTTATCCATTATTAACTTCATGTATCCTAACCCATACTCAATCCTCATTCCCATCCATGCATGCCACATGACTTTAAGCCAACTCTAAGGCTTAACATCACGTAACCATGCTGAGGGCAGATTACCTATTACATACGATAAACCTGTTCGACACACATGTCTCGCCAGAGGCACATGTATCTTATCCCTCTTATCACCTAAGATCAACTTATAGTCCAATGAACGCCTGCTTGTATAAACAAGCTCCATACCCCGATACCAACTTGTTCAAACCCGGTCGATAGGACTCTACCTACTTCCTGGCCTTGTACAATAGGATTATATCCACAAATGCACCTCTGTCATATCGCATAGCTTGAGACAAATCCCGAGTTATGGCACAACACCCACCATGCTTCTAATGCACTACTTTGATACTTTTCCACCACTTAACACATATTCTCAACCTTAAGTTAACCACAAGGTGGCACCTATCACCTCAGACTACAGGCCACGTCACAACTACTTTGAGACACTGTTACATTATTTCTAACGCTACATAATATACTCTACGCTCCTCAACTATGCAACCACCCTTTTATATGCAACACACCTTACAATGCATCGCTACACAACACAGAGCACATGCCACGTGTACTCTCCTCACTCTACACTACACGTCACTACAATGAACGTCACAAGGTGTGTCGCTACACTACATGGAGTACACGCCGCATCACAACTATGACATACACTTCACATCCACACTTCACAGCACAGTCCACAACACTACATGATTATGTCCAACATTTCGTTACACAGCCACACTCGACAGCTAACTCCACGATTACTAACAACACAGTCCACAGTCCATCCAACCAACTAACAGTAATCTAAATAAAGAGGGATGGAGGGTTATACCATTGACAGGATAACCCGTGCGTTGCTTATTGCCCATCATGATCAAGACATCGGAGGAGTCGTACATGGCGGTTAACACCACATACGGTGGCTTTCCACCACGTAAAGTGGCGGTTTGGGCTTAGAGATAGCTAGGTGTGGTCTTGGAAAGGCTTAAGGTGGCCTCATGGTGGTTTGAGGTGGCTAACCACGGTGGCATCACACCATGAATAATGCATCCCAGGGTATGAGAGTGCATGAGATAGGTGGGGACCATGGAATTTCATGGTGAGCTAGGAGGAGGAAGAGAGAGGCTGGTGGAAGTGCTTGGTGGCAAGGGAGGTGGAGCACGGTGGTGGCACTAGGGCCATCGATGGTAGATCTAAGCTAGCAAAGACCCAATTCGGGTAGAGAGAGAGAGAAAGGCTCGTGGAGGAGGTAACAAGATGCTGGTAGTTCTTTGGTGGCTAGCGAGCACGGTGGTGGTGCTTGGTGGCCCAGTTGGCCAAGCATGGAGGCGCTAGGAGCTGTGCACGGTGAAGCCGTGCATTGAATTGGGTGGAATGAAGGATATGGAAGGGAAGCTCAAGAGGTGGTGAAGCTATTGGTGGTAGTTGGTGGCCACGTTGGCCACGTAAGGTGGCAGTAGGAGGAGATAAATGGGTTTTCTTACCCATTTGGTTAAAGGAAGGAGGAGAGAGAGGGGGTTGCCGGTGGGACTCACCACTGGTGGGAATGGATTGGCTAGCGAGAGGGGGAGCTACCGGTCATGGAGGTGGAGTTGGGCGGTTGGCAGTGGCGTCGGCTTGGAGGAGGGAAGGAATTGGCTATGGAGAAGCTGAACAGTCGGGCTGGGAGACAGGGAGAGGAGAGAGAGTGGTAAAAGAGAAAAGCGAGGGAAAAAGGTAGGGGCTTGGGTATTTAATCTAGGCCCTTCGTTTCGGGATCTTCAAAATGATCTATCAGTGAGTTGAAACACTAATTTGAAAACATGTAAGTGTTTTATTTAAAAAAAAAACACTGAGAGGAATTAAGATAGAATATTATTTTATAAACTAAATTTTATAAAATAATATTATTTCATCATTAATTGAAATGATGAAGTCTAGTTAATCACTCGAAGAGAATAAAATCATTTAAATTAATTTAGAGTTTTCAACATAAATTTAAATCTCGTAATATTTTTTTAAATGACTAAAATATTTTATTTAAACAATTTTCCACAATTATAATATTTTTAGAGCTCATCAAAATATTCTAATCGTGTTATTTTAAAAACAAATTTAGTCTAATAACACTAGAAATATCACATATAAATATTTCCAGAATATTTAAAATATCCGTAAGTTTTAAAATAATGGACTTGCTTTAATATCTGTTTGGTATCTTTTAGAACATGCCAATGAGGCTCGACACGTAGATTGAAGCTTATAATTAAAGAAGAAAGAAGGAGTGGATTATCACAGTTCTCCACCATGCCATTGTCGTTCGCCAACCAAGCCACCACCACCAAGCCCCACGACCTCCCAGTAACCTTCACCGTCAAACCTATCCCATGACAACCACTCATCCCTCTTCCATCACGCTCTCATAGCTGCTCCAAGCACATGTTTTTCCCTGTAGTGTCACCATATGCCACCATGCCACCTCACTGCTGCCACCACTAGCTTCTTCATTCATTGATGAGTCCCCCTTAGCCTCTCCATCCCCAGCCATGCCTCCACATTCTCCCACTCTCCCACAGCTTCTCCTCCACCTCATGGTCAGATCTGCCACCGTGGCACCACCGTGCACCTTTCCCAATGCCACCACTTGCCTCCCAACACCTCCCTTAGCTCTCCTTCAAAATTCTCAATTTTCTGACCCACGACCAACACTTGAAAATACTACTTTGTTGTTGCTCCACTACTTTTGGTGTCACCTTTGATTTTCCAGAATTTCCTTCTGCCATTGTAAGTAATTTTCCAAAAAAATTTATGAGATTGAAATTTTTACACTAAAATATTTTTATGTAGTCTGTTTGGATGTGTTGGGCCTTAGGTCCGAGGGGTTTCAATTTTGGGTCAGATTTTGAGAATGGGTTGATCTGTAGAGTTGGGATGTGATTGGGTATTTTATTTGCTTAGAAAGTGTTTTCTTAGAAATTTTCATTCATAATAGTTGTTTCATTTTTAGTTTAGTTTATATGGATACCTTAGGGGTTCCATTTGAAGATCTTTTGGTCAGTCAAATTTTTTTAAACCTCAAAAAGGTCATTATGGGCAACAAACTGGAGAGTATGTTATATTTTAAAGTTTTTGACCAAGCTAATGGATAGATCTTGGTCCAAAAGTTTTGTGGAGTATTTTTAACATGTGTATGTAATTATTGGTTGAGAATTTTTTGTATGATTAAAGGTTTTGATGAAATATTTTCTTAGATCTAGAAACTTAGAAACTAGAAGAGGAAAAACAGTATCTGTTTTGAGAAAATTTTGATCTTTTGTAGTTTACAGCTCTTCCAATGGCTTTAATAATTTTATTGGATGATCCCAAACCTCTTATATACATGTTCGAATATTATTTTAAAGATACTTGATGTTAGATTCAAATATATGAATTTTTACACAAGGAGATATTTGGATAGGCCAAAGTGTTGATCTTCTTACCTAAATTTATGTTTTGGTCGAATTTTAACCATGTGATCTTGAGTTTGAAGCTTAAAACTGTTTTTGGATACCTTTTTACGCCATATGATGCTTTGGTTTGAAGATTAAATCATTATAAGTCATGAATCAAAAGGTTGATCAAAACAAGTAAGAAACAAAAATCTGTTTTTGAAGTTAGGGAGAAACCTAAAAGTTCAAGTATTTTTTTAGTGATTTTGATGACTTTTGCTCATGATTCAAAGCATATTTTTTCTTAGGAATATGTTATGATTAAGATTTTGATTTTTTTAAGTTCTTAGAGATACTTTGGAATAGATCAAACCATATGATTCAAGGGTTTTTTTTTTTAGTTAAAAATTTTGGATACTTTTTCTAAAAAGTTTGGTGTTGATGACTATCACATTTTAATGGATGTTTTATGTATGTTTTTAAACTTAGGATAGGAAGATACTTGTTGCAAAAATTTGGGTTGATCATGTGTTTTGAAATTCGAATAATTGCAACAAAAATTAAGGGAAAAAGCCTATGTTTGTTTCAGCTCCTATAGAGTCTTCATGGCTGTTTTTACTTTTTAAATTTTCTGATTTCATATTTGAGTTTAGGACAAATTTACACAAGGTATGTAAATTTTGGTGATTTTGGAATTAGGATGCAAAATCCTTAAGTTAGGGGTAAAATAGTCATTTTTTCACATGTAGAGATTAAAATGGTAATTTTACTCTACGTTAGTATTTTTTCATGTTTTAATTATAAGTCATTAAGTTAGAACTTTTAGAAATCACTACTTTCAGTCCCTTGTAATCATGCTTGAGTTTTGCTTAGAAATATGGAGATCGAGGTAAATTAGCTTTTAACTTACTATTAATTTAATTTATATGTGTGGTGAGTAAAGGAAGTATAGTGTATGCATATATGTTATCATATGTGCCATGCCAACTCATTACATATTCATCTGTTATAAAAAATTGATTTTGTCATGAACTATTCATCTGTTATGCAAGATATTCTGTCACATTTTCCTATACATTGCAAACACGTCATATTAAGTATGCTATATATATTACATGTATGTCATGCCAAATAATATTCACTATTGCAAGTATGTCATGTTAAGTATGTTTTGTGTTACATATTATGCCATGTTATGAAATGTTGTTTGTTACATGTTAATGTCATGTACAAAATATATCTATCTCAAGTAAGTCATGTCTTTTAATTTATATTCAAGTCATATTGTGTTATGTCAGAGCTTCAGTCATTTTGTATTCTAATCGCTTTGCATGTTGAATACAGTTTGTATAATTCGAGAATAGTTATGTAAAGTCAATCATGTCTAGGATACTCACAATGTAATCACTATGATTGTTTGAGCATCTCCATTTTTTCATTCACACAAGGTACTTCCAGCGTAATCACTTTGATTGTTAGAATACTCTACTCAAATACTCATAGTATAATCATTCTGATTGTTAGGGTATTTTATTTAAAATACTCATAATGAAATCATTCTGATTGTCTGAGTATCTCTGATGGAATACGATGGGTGTAATCATTTTAATTGTTCACTATTCCTAACAAAACCACTGGCGAAATATTTTTTGATTGTCAGAATTCATTTCATGTCAAGTTAAGTCTCAGTTCAAGTTCAAATTCATGTCAAGTTAAGTTTAAGTTCAAGTTCAAGTTCATGTTCAGTTAAGTTTCAGTTCAAGCCCAAGTTCATGTTAAGTCAAGTTTTAGATCAAGTTCAAATCAAGTAAAGTCTTAGTTAAAGTCCAATTTAGTTTAAGCGAGTCAAGTTCAATTCACATTTCAGTGTAAGTTATGTCAATTATACAATGTTGTATGTTAGATTATGCTATGATTGTTTATGACTTTGATTATGCACTAATGTTTCTATTGTTGTGCATGCATCATTAACCTGTATGAAGGTTTTCTATTAACTTGCTAAAATTTGTGATCAAATCTCACTGTGGTAGTCCTAACTAATATTCCCCTCGAATGGAAGATCATGTTACAGGATCTGTAAGAGAACCAAGAATCGACCAACTAGGAAGGGTAGACTGAGTGACGGTGTGACGTCAAAATGATAATATAGTAGTTAACTTAAATTACTAGTTGTACTTATGGAGTTGGATCTCTAGCACACTTATGATCACAGGCATTATGGACCAATGTTGTAATCTCAGTTGTTTAGTATGTCTTTATGTATGAAGTATGTTTTATGTATTTGAGATATTTTTAGATACATAGTATTGCTAAAGAAAAAAAATTATCTAATGTAAGTTTTGCATAATGTTAGATGTATATTATGAATATTGCATCTTATATGTCATGAACGGGGGTAGGTAATTTTGTGTTGCATGTCTCGACACTTCAAATTCTCATTTGATCCCAACGAAATTTGGGGGCATCACACCCAACCTACAGTTGCGGGCGGAATCCTGGTCCAAAAGATTTCTAACCGCAAACACACGGGGCGTGATAGTGTGTATTGGCCAGTGAAAAGTGAAAAGAATGAATGAACGCGTGTATGAATGTTGTTACAGCCCCTAGAAATTCAATGGTGAAATTTCTATAGACTTTAGAAATCTCGTGAAAACTCCATCAGTTTTCACAAATCGACTAATTGCTAAGATTTTAGTCTGTCAACATAGTCGGTGTTATCACCCACAATGGTCCCAGAAATGCAATTTTAATTGTTCGAGGTGGTTAGAAATGTCAGAATACGTAATGGTATGAGTCACTAGACTCAGTTGATTATTTAGGATTTTATGGCGTAATAACTTATTTTCTTAATTTTGGATGAAACGCTTGTTTGAGACTGTAAAATTATTTTTAGGGGTACTTTGGGGTTGAGTTTTGGTAAATGATTTTCACTGTAGGTTCATATGAATATTTAGGATTTTTTAATACTAAGTTTATTATGCATTTTTCAGAGTAAATAGTAACCTCGATAAGTGTACTAAGTGCAGTGTTTTCAAAATTATAATGTGGAGTGTTCAAATTAGATTAGAAAAGTTTAATTGGAACACTTGGCAAGATCTTAGCCACATAGAGGAACCATTAAATGGATTTGTGAAGGAAATCAATGTGTGAGATCATGCCACCTAAGCGAAACTTAACTGGATAAACAAAGGAAGGAAATCAGTGATAAACCGAAGTAGATTTCCAAGATGTAGGATATCAACACAGGCATCCACTCAATGGAATCAAAGAGCTAAACAGGCCTGGCTCAAAGATGGGGATATAAACACGAAATATCTCCACATGTGTGCTAATCAAAGAAGGAAGACTAATGCTATCAAGAGAATTTTTAGAGAAGATGGATCAGTGGCTTGCAGTTATGAGGAGATTACATAGGCTTTCTATCAATTTTATCGAACTCTCTTCACCTCTTCCAATCTTGAAGGCATTGATGAATGTCTTAGCTGAATGGCTCCTCTAGTAACTGAAGAAATGAACTCATTTTTATCCAGCAAATTTACAAAAGAGGAGGTTCAAGAGGCAATGTTTCAAATGAATCATTTGGACTCTTCTGGACTAGATGGATTCCCAGTAGCTTTCTATCAAACTCATTGGGACACTGTTGGTAAAGCTGTTAGTGATGCTGCACTTGAGGTACTTAATTTAGCAGGAGAGATTGCACATGTCAAGGAAACTCATATTGTGTCGATCCCTAAGGTGAAAAAGCCCCAAAACTATTTCTGATTTCATGCCTATTTCTTTATGCACATTCTTTATAAGGTCATATCCAAAGTCCTGGCCAACAGATTGAAAAGTATCCTCCCTGATATTATTTCCTCCACTTAAAAGTGCCTTTGTGCTTGTTAGGCTTATTTTGGATAATATTATAGTTGCATTTGAGGCCATGCATTCAATGAATTCTAGATGTTTTGGTAAGGCAAGGTATATGGCTTTAAAGCTTAATATGAGCAAAGCCTATGATAGGGTGAAGTGAGATTTTTTAAGAGAGGTAATGTTGAGATTGGACTTCAACGAAAGGTAGATCAGTTTAGTGATGAGATGCATCAATTTAGTTTCTTACTCTATTCTCATCAATGGATCTCCCCAGTGCTCCTTTAAACCTACCATGGGTATACGACATGGTGACCTTTTATCACCCTACCTTTTTATCCTTTGCTTTGAAGCACTAAGTTCCTTGCTTAATCATGCTGAGGCATCGAAATTCATCTCTGGCATTCCAGTTGCAAGAAGTAAGCTATGCATTAACCATTTATTTTTTATAGATGATATCTTGCTATTCTATAGAGGAATTTCACTTGAATGGTCAAGGCTCATTGGCATTCTAGATATTTATGAGAGGGCCTCAGGTTAGAAGCTCACCAAAGAGAAGATCTCTATTCATTTTAGTGCAAATACTAGCAATGCTGCAAAGGACTGTATGCTCAGTGTAGCAAGGGTTTGATCTTCCTCATCTTACGAAAAGTATCTTGGATTGCCAGCTCTCATTGGAAGATCAAGGCTCAAAGCTTTTAAAACCATTTTGGACAGAGTTAGGAGTAGGATTAGCAACTAGAAGTCTAAGTTCCTCTCTCAAGCAGGAAAGAAAATACTTCTCAAGGTTGTGGTTCAAGCACTTCCAACTTATTGTATGGGGCTTTTCAAACTCCATAAAACTTTGCTGAAGGAGGTTAATAAGGTGATGCACCATTTCTGGTAGGGACAACAGTAAAATGAGAGGAAATACCACTGGGTGTCATGGAGCCAAATGGGGAAGGCCAAGTATGCAGGTGGGTTGGGCTTTCGTGACTTGGAAAGCTTGAATTTAGCTTTACTAGCCAAGAAAGGGTGGAGAATATTATAGCAACTTGAGTCCCTTGCCACTCATATCCTAAAACTGAAATACTTTCCTAACTCTACCTTTCTTCAAGCCAAATTGGGATTTAGACCTTCTGTTATATGGAGGATTATTGTAGCAGCAAGGAACTTAGTAATGGAAAGATCTATGTGTAGGATTGGGAATGGTGAAGGCACTACAATTTGGAAGGATAGATGGTTGCCTCAGACCTCAACATACAGGTTCAAAGTGCTATAAAGGTATTGGGTGAAGATGCTACTATGGCAAAATTGATTGACCCTAACTCTAAATAATGGAAGATGGAATTGGTACAGGAAATCTTCTCAAGTAGTAAAGCTAAAATCATAAAAATGATCCCAACTAGTACTGCCAATGCACTAGTTAAGTTGATTTCGAAGTGCACTACTAATGGTAAATTGTCAGTGAAGAGTGCTTGTCATTTACAGAAGGAGCTCAATGATTTTTATAAGGGGCGATCTTCTAAGGCTAGTTGTAGGAGTGAAGAATGGGCTTGTTGTTTGAAGCTCAATGTGCCTAATGTCAGTAAAGTTTTTGTGTGGAGACCCTGTCTAGACTCACTACCCACAAATTTGAACTTGTCTAAGAAGCAAATTGTGGAATCTCCAATGTGTCCCATCTATTTGAGAGAGGAGTCTGTTATTCATGCGCTTTGGAAGTTTAGCTCAACAACGGATGTTTGGAGTCAATGCTCTAGAAATATTAAGAAAAGTACTTTTAATGCAGATACTTTTAGAGGACTCTTTAAAGGCCTTAGTGCAGTAGTAGGGAAGGGTATTTTGGAGGATTTTGCTGTCACAGCAAGGAGAATATGGTTGAGAAGAAACAAGCTTGTTTAAAGGCTCTTTTTACATCGATCTGTGGTGGTACAGCAATCCAAATAGCTATTGGTGGATTTTCAAGAGGTGCAATCCAACAATAGTCTTATTTTTTAACTGCCTTGTGGATAGGTTTGTAGGTGGGACCCCCTCAAGAAGGTTTCTACAAAGTGAATTGGGATGTAGCTATCAACAACGCTTGGGGTAGGATTGGTTTTGGCATTATAGTGAGGGATCATGAAGGTAATGTCATGGCTACCAAGAGGATGCATAGAGAAGGCTTCAATGATCCACTGAATGTTTGGGAGCTTTAAATACTGTAATCTTTGCTTCCGAACTTGGTATGAGAAAGACTATTTTGGAAGGGAATTCCCTTCAAGTTTTCAATGCCAGTGTATTACTCAAAATACTAAGCTATGGAATAGTACATGGATGATTATCTTTGATGTAAAACAACATCTCTCTTCTTTTGCCAGTTGGTCTATTAAGCACATTAGTAGAAATGCTAATGGGGCTGCTCATACACTAGCTAAGAACTCAGTTAGTAGAGGTTGTGGTTGATATGGAAGATAACCCTTCTTGTATTCATTCATTCATTACTTGAAGGCTTTTCAATAAGATATGCTATTTCCTTTTTCTTTTTTAAAAAAAAAAAAAGACCACAACGAAGAAGATGGCAAGGACTTAATTTCACAATGTTTTAATGTCTTTTATATACCCAAAAACTAGACAAGTTGACTTTGAAAATAAAACCCTGGCGCACTCAAATTAGGTCTATCTTGTTAGCATGGCTAATAGATTTCTAAAACCATCCCCACTAGTTCAAAAGTATGATATCATACTCTTTATAAGTAGGCACCATATGTTCGATTAGATCTTATATATTTTCTAATACTACTCTAACGGAGAAGATATGCATGCAATACACTATATCAACTCGTTTACAATATAAGTTGCATGCCTAACCTTAATCTTGTACTACTCAAGCAACTTCAGCAAGGAATTAAAACACTTGGGCTACGTTTGAATGTTGAACTGAGCTGAGCTTAGTATTTTATAAATACTAATGAGTTGAGATGGTGGAGTGAGTTATGTGAGACCCATTTAAAATGAGTTTAGATGTGTTTAGATATTAAGATGAGTTTAATATTATTTATGAGAAGTTGAAAAAGTATGGGGCCCACCAATAATTGTAAACTTGTTGTAATGATTGAATCATTAATTTATTAAATCCTTTATTAATAAATAACATAAATCAAACATAAATTTCCTCATTCCAAGTAAAAGAATTACAACAAAATAAAAACAAAATATTCCCAACACTATAAATACAAAATCTTCTTACTCTAAATTTACAAATACAAAATAAAATAATTCTTAATAAAATTACAATAGTATTATGCCCACATTTTATTCTATTATTTATTTATATACTAGTTAATTAGCGGTAAAAAAATTACATGTAATGCAGAAGATTTTTTTTTTTTTGAGTTGCTAGTAAATTAAGCCTCGCTTGCTTCAGCATTGGAGAAATTTTTCTCCCGCTTGAGTGGGCTCTCCGTTACTCGAGAATTGAGCTGGAGAAATTTTTCTCCCACTCAAGTGGTCGCTCTGTTGCTTGAGAATCAAGTTGAAATGCCTTTTTGGTCTGCTAATTGGGGAAAGAAAAATAGAGAGAGAGAGAGAGAGAGAGTAGGTCCCACAAATTATTTTTTGAAGAGAAATTGAGAGAGAAATATAGAGAGAAAGTCGCTAGGTCTCATTACTTTTTAAGGGATAAATAGAAAGAGAGCGTCAAGACTTTTTCTAGTGGTTTTGTCAGGGGGTCCCACAAATTCTCAAATTGAAATGCTCTAAGTGAAGATTCAAAGTGTGTTTAGATATTAGATGAAGTCTAAAATTGAGCTGAGCTAAGCTGTTTTTAACATCCAAACAAACCCTTAAATTACCATTTCCTGGATATTCAAATGCATGATGCAACTTATTTACAAACTAACCATTTGAAGATGAGTCTCACAACTTCCACTAGCTCAAAACAACTCTTGATCAAAGACACTATTAGTGCATGATCACATGCATTTCTACTGCTTACATTCATCATTAATCGACCCAAAAATCATAGCCAGCATCATCGCAAACATCTGGATACATTAGCTCTTGGTGGCACCTCGCAGTAGTTGGAGCCATAAATCCAAGGTCTATTTCAAGCATGAAAATGTCCTGGAATGAAACATATGGCTGCTCCATATACTTTGGATTATTTTAGATGCATTGGACGAACTAAAATTGATCTCGTCCTGATCTATCATATATTGGTTTCTCACATCTTCAACTGGAGGATCAGTACTGCATGAAGAAGAGACATCATTAATGGACATATAGATTTGTGGTGACGTCGGGATACCTTTAATGCCATCCACGTTTGGCGCTTTTGAGGAATCGCTAAGTAGGAGATCTTGATTCCCAGAAGAATCATTCTTGTTAGCTTCAACTTCCTCGGATGTTGTCACCATTTCTGATAGAGAAACTCTTTATGCAACCGGGCACATCTTTTAATAAAAAATATTCATTTTTTCTTCCTACTCTATTTCGTTTCCCATCTTTTTCTCTCTTTCTATCAATTTTATCCGTGGAGCTTTCAAGCCTTCCAAGATTGTCGACATTTATGGGTTTTGGGGTCCTTAGTGGAATTGAAAGTAGAAGGATGAATCTGGAAGGATGTGGCGACCGATTTTTATTTATAGTTTTTGAGTTTGCAGTTGACCTGCGGTATCGCCATGGGTCTATGAAGCATAAAACTGGGTTAAATTTAAAATTTTAACTGGTTGATGTCATCCGAATACTAGCAGAGAGCTCAAAATGGATTTTCCTAAACTTCTCAAAAAGTTGGCGTTCTTCAGTCGAAATGCTGCACTGGTTTGGGTGTTTTCAGTCACTGGTCAACATCTGTCGAAATGGATTTGGGCATTTTTCAGCCACTCAAAAGCCCTGCAAAAATGAGTTTTAGTCGTTATTCTTCCTTCTTCCCTTATTTGCAGTCATTCCTTCTACATTTCAGTCAGTCCTTTTAGTCAGTCCTTTCTACTTTCTTCAGCTATTCTTCTTTAGTCATTGGTTCTGGTTCATATGCAAGTTATTCTTCCATCGAAAGCTTCTTGCTTTCATTTCATTTTGTTTTTTTTTTCTTTAAATTAATGACAAAAGTTGACGCGGTTACACGTTTGCAGACCGGTTGTTTTGATAGCATGTTTTTTTTTTGGGGGGGATATGTTTCTTGAAAATGAAATGTTTTATTACTTCATACCGAACTATATGAAAAGGCTCACGTTCACACACTGGTATATGTGCTTTACTTACTGAGTTGTTGATAACTCACTCCTTATCTTCATAATATTTTTCAGATGATCTTGATGTTTCAGCTGGAGAGCAAGAGTAGGCACTATTAGAGAGGTTTGATGATTGTAGAGGAATAAGTGTCTGAGGATACAAGTGCTTATTTGATAGTCATAATTAGTAAATTGATTATTACATGTTATTTTGACATGTTGAGTTAAAGATATTTTTGAGTCTTTTGGGAGTTTTAATTAATTTTATTGAAAAATAAACTTTTGAAACAAGTTATCATGATATCAAAGAAAGAAAAAGCAAGAAAGTTTGGTAATTAATCAAAGTATGTATAATATAATATTGATCACAGGCTGAACACGTACGCATAAACGTACAGCCAAAACAAGTACCGCATGCAGACACCCCGAACGACAAAGCTAATAGAAATATATTTAACGTTTAAGATCATCATCTGCTAATTTCCTACGGGCAGCTTCAGTCATCTAACTCCAATTCCAAATACCGAAACGCTTAATCTAGGCTTTCAACTTCTGGTCTTCTTCAGGACTCCATGAGGCTCTTGATCTCCAGGGCATTTTCTCACCATCCGATCAAAGTCTTTATCACCGTCATCTCCAAGTACTGCTCATATATTTGAACTTGCAAAGACCTCAAAACCATATATTTCAAACACGTTTTTTATCGTCAAAAACGTGTTTGAAAGTCTTAGCTTTTCAAGTGACAATGACTTCCAAAGATAAACGAGAAAGCTTGTTTTATAAGAACCTGGTGCAGGTCTTACTATTTTGTTTATATTAAAATGAAATTGATCATTTTTTTATTGATTTTTACCTTTTGTGATGGATCAAGTTGATATATATATATATATATGTGTGTGTGTGTGTGTGTTTTTTATTCCGTCAACGATCAAGCCATGTGGTGGACTTTATATCATGTACTAGCAAATCATCAAGATCAGGATATTAAGTGGAAGGTGCATGGAGCTGGATGGCACCGAAGTTCATTATTGAATGGAATTCTTTGACTAAAAATACTTGAGTAATCCTTAACTTGAAAAATTAGTAAATATTTTAAGGTAATATTCCAAAAGTAGAACATTAATATATATATAAGATACGAACCAGTTATCGAACGGCTAATAATAAAAGTACTTGATCGCAGGGCAAAGAAATCATCCATAAATGACTGTTAATTAATTAACAATTAATCTCTGAATTATGAGATATGATATTCTAGAATTAAGAATATATGAAAGTCATGAAGATAAATATATTAATATAGAAGGAAAATGATACTCCTACCAACCATTTCTTTCGATAAAATATATTAATTTTTTTTTCTTTTTGCATTTGTGTATTAATCTTTTTGAATTTTAAAAATAAATATACAAACACAAATGATTTTAAAAAAATGTAACACAGTCTTAACCCAATTCGGTACCAATTAATGTGAGTGGCTATATATAGCACCACCCCCCCAAAAGGAATTACAAACATAGAAGTTTCCATGGAATAATTCAGTGTCAACCACTTAGATGGAAACCAATTTAAGGTTTGACATATTATCCAATACGATTGAGAATGATAAATCTTAGAATGAAGAACACTATTTCTCAAAATTTTAAGGTTTAATTCAATGGTAGCTAATGCCATTGTTATCGTTAACTTATGTTTGGTGGAATGGTATTTACGATCATCTATCTTTCTGGGTTCCTTTGATACTCTGTTTATTTGGTTGGGACCATGAGATCATGACATTATTTGCAATGATTCTTATAACTTAAACCCCCTAATTTGTATATATAGAGAAAATCCCATTAGTCGCTTGAAATTAGATTTATTTCCTCACACATTGTCATCAGTCTTGGAATTTGCAGCTTGTGGTGTTGTGTTTGTAGCTGGTGTCATCACGGTCAAACTGGATTGTTGTTTTTCCCTGAAAAGTACTATAATTTAAGCCCCCAATTCCCTTAGGCTTGTGTTTATCGGTATCCTGGCAAGGGCATGATTTTGAGCAGTGGGTTGCATCCTAGTTGGTTTTCTTCCGTCTCCAAGCAAGATAAGCTGTAAATATAATCCTTGATTTTACCGCTAGCATGTCGTTGGTGCAGATACTTGCACTAACATCCAATTGTTGGGGGGTAATTCAAGACTATAAAATGCAAGAAGTAAGAAAGCTTGGTTAAGAGACATAAGTTTTTTGTCCACTTGGATACCACAGCCTCAAAAATCTTACAATTTTTAAGATTAACTTATTCCTCGCAACCTATCAATTTATTAGCATACGTAAGTATAAAACAAAGGGGTCTGCTATCCAAAAGAACATTTAACAGGGTTGCATGAATGAGTTGTGGTTAGTAAAGAATGGGAAGATTCAAACTATTGACTTCTTTGCGCGACATGACCTTTTGCATGACTCAGACGTTTGTAAACATAAAACATGGTTGATATTTAAATGATACGACTCATATAATAAGATTAACTAGACTCGAATCGATGTTGAGTTTGATTGAATCGAGCGCAAGCGCCATGTCAAATGACATGTTTACTTAAAGCCCCTAACCATGAAAAAAGATTAGAATATGAAATAGGGGATCTTAAGCTCTCTTTTTCTCTACAATGTGAAATGAAGCATGCCTTGCAATTTGTAAAAATGTGAGAGAAATTGAGATGCAAACAATCTCATTTTTGGGAATACATGCACAAAAAGATGAAAAACCTACACCAGAGCTCACTAATTTACATAGCGAAAAAAAACCATCCAGAGGAATGGGTGGTCAAGGAAGTAACTTTTTATTTTTATTTTTTGAAAATGAAACTTTCTTCATTCATTCATATATTTGTGAGTTCAATACAATTTTTGTCTATATGTAAACTAGCTAAAACAAAAATTGGTGCCTCTTCAATCCACACCTTCTCCTCATTTGAATGTAAAGTGGCCTTTGCTAGATTGTGGGCTACTGCATTAGTACTTCTATGTGTAAATTGAACTTTCCATCCATTTCAGCCTTGAAGGACCATCTTCATCTCTTCAATGATGCTGCCAAAATAAGATAAAACTTCATCTAAATCATTCATTGCATCAATAATGACCTGTGCATCACCCTCAAGTATTACCTTGTCAAAGTTGAGATCCCTGCATAAATTCATTGCTTTTCACAAAGCATAACACTTTGCTATAGCTGGTTTTCTACATTTGGTCTCTGATCATAGCAAGCTACCATAACCTCTCCCTTTTCATTCCTGATCTTCACTCCTAATTCCATCTTCCTTACTTTACCATCCAAAGTAGCACCCCAATTGGCCTTCACAAAACTCTGCTCCTGGTGGTTTTCATTGTTTCTTACCTTCTACTGTAGTGTTAATCCCCTCCTACCCTCCTGCCCCTCTGGTAAAGACTGAACTAGTTTAAACTCACTCAAAGCTTCCATGCTGTTTTGATGACACAGCTTGGGCTGAGAAATTTCTTTTAAAAAATGAACATGTTTCTTCTAATCCACAAGCTTCTTATGATAGCTACAATCTCTTCCATCTCAGGCTTAGTTAGCTTATGTGAGCTTCTCCCCTAAACTCAATAAATCTTCTTCTGCTATCCTCCATTTCTGCGTAGTTTTTAAGTGCAAAGCCTAGACATCATTTGCAGCAAGACAATGCCAAAGCCATACCCCATATTGATCAGTACCTTCACTCTAACTTTCACAACCTCCATTACAATGAATTAAACATCTCCAAGAAAAATAGAATCTAGTCAACTTTTCATACCATATAGACATCCAGAGCTTGTCCCCTTTCACATTGATAGTTGTGCTTTTGGCTAGAGGTTTTGATAAATCTATAGAGATCAAAACCCTTAAATATCTTCCCCATCTACTTTCATCCTCCTTCACATCCACCTCCTCCACCATGCCGATTGTATTATCTATTTGTATCTCTCTATCCTCATTATTCATACAAGATAGTGACAGATTATGCATCTAAACCCAAAAAGGCTCTTGCATCAACCTCAGCTTCTATGGTGGTGTATCTTCATTAAATGGTTTTAGAACAAACTGATGATAATCGAATAGCCATGGTCTTCCACGAGAAAGATGTTGTTTATATGTTGGATTATCAAAAGTTATTGTAAACACATTCGTATTTACTTCAAGAAACTTTGCAGGTTTGCTTATCCTCCATACTTTTTCCATCGTGCTCCCCATTACCTCCTTACTCATATTTCTTTCCATACACACTTTCCCCACTAGATTGCATTCTCCTCTGTAAGAAATCTCCTCTCCAACACCTTCATCAAACTCTATTGCTACTTCTTCATCCTCCATCAAACGCAATCTATCCCATTTCTCCTCTATTTCCTCCATCCTTCTATCTATTTTTTTCTTGACTTTTCTTTGTTTTCCTTGCTTTTCTTGGCTGTAGAAACTAGGCCTGCAACCCGTCCAAAAAATACTGGGTATACGCCCGATCCGACCTGAACCTCTGAATTTAAGGCGCCAACCCAACCCAACCCTACCCGTCAACAACAAAATAGGGTCGAACCCGCATGATCCGACCAAAAAAAGAAAAATGCCCTCTTTCTTCTTCATCGGCCAACCTATACAGTTTACCCATCATACAGATGTCTACAAGAATGTTGAGATTAAAAGAAAAAAGAGAAAAATACTATGAACAACACAAAAAAATATTGATCGCTTCCTAACCCTTATACATTTTCTTGGAAACCAAACAACAAGTAAAACAATAGGCGACAGAGGCATTTTTGCTAGAAAATAAACGACACGACACAGCAACCCCCATCTCCACCCAATACTCCCGCAAGGAAAATCATTGAAATCCAATCTTATTTCACAAATGCCAAATCTCATCCATCCCATGGAACAAATCTCATACAGATCTCGCCGCTGCCAACGATCCTAGGTTTCCTGCCCGTTTTACATTTTCTTGGAAACCAAACAAGTAAAACAATAGGCGGCAGAGGCATTTTTGCTAGAAAATAAACGACACGACACAACACCCCCCATCACCACCCAATACTCCCGCAAGGAAAATCATTGAAATCCAATTTTATTCCACAAATGCCAAATCTCATCCATCCCATGGAAAAAATCTCATAAAAATCTCGCCGCCGCCAACGATCCCAGGTTTCCTGTCCATTTTACATTTTCTTGGAAACCAAACAAATAAAAAAATAGGCGGCAGAGGCATTTCTACTAGGCAATAGAGACGAACGACTGGAACCACGAACAACGAAGAGCGTGAGAGTTGAGAGTTGGCATATCTGGACCTTACGGAGAAGCAACAGAGGCAAACGGCGACTGTGAACGGCAACCGCGAATGGCAAGTTGGCTAGGGTTTGAGAAGAGAACTCGATTCAAAGCTAAAATTTGTGATCGGTTTTGTCAGTGTTGACCAATATAATAAGTAGTTAACCCGTTATTCCACTTGACCCGATGAACCCGACTTTTGTCGGGTGGGCCAATAACGGGTCTTGGGGACGGATCGGCCCATGGCCTTTTATGCACAAGCCTAGTAGAAACCCCCCAAAAAACTTTCTCCATCATACTCCATAGTACACCACTCACTTTCTGACACTCCTCACTCTCACACACCATCAAAATTTTGTTAAAATCTAGTGGACCCACCACTCCACCTCAACCTCCCATTTCGAAGGAGAGAGGATAATTGAGATGAATTATTGCATATTTTATACATCTAGAACCCATATATTTAAATTATTTCATTACATTACTATTGGTTTTAGATAGAAAAATAGTTAAGATGCATAAATTCGAATTGTGATTTAAATTTATTAATAGCATGATTTAATTCAGCAATATTTCTTTACATGCATAACATATCTTTGATATTCTATTCTTTTTTTTTTTTGTTTGGTTTCTATTTTCTCATTTATGCCAAGAAACACAGCTATTTAGCTCTCCTCTTTTATTCACAAAAAAATAACAGAGTTTTGGTTTACAAGGAAAAAAAGGGCAGCAGCTCTTGGTGGTTTGAAAGAAAGGCAGCAAGGCAATTTTGGGTTTTCGACAGACCCACACGTGGAAAATTAAAAATGAAAAGAAAGCTACACACACACGAACGTGGGGCCAAAAGAAATGGAGAGCTTTGGGCTATTAAAAAGCACATACATGCGGGTAGAAGTGTTTTGCTTTTGCTGGGTTCTTTGCCACAAAACAAGGGCTTTACGAGTTTTGATGGATGCGAGACATGGAGCAATATTATTTTCTTTCATTTGGAGCAAAAATGCACGTTAGATGGATAGAATGCAAGAGTTTTTTTTCCTTTGGACAAACACTGCAGTGCAACCTTTGAAGAACTTCGGGGGGTCTAACGTTTGCTGCTGCCCAGCCAGCTTTCTCCATTGCCTACCATATCCATCTCCAGCCAGCTTGCTCTTTTCATTTCCTAAATTTTAATTTAATTTTAATTTAAAGTTTATGATGTATTTTTGAGATCTCTAGCTTAGAAGTTTGGACATTTTATTTGCTATTTATTTAACTTGATGCTAGTTATTTTTCTTACTTCCTTAAGCTTCCATTAGATAGGTATTACAATGGTTATAGATTGATTTTGAAAATTTGTGATTTGAATATAAGGATAAATCCTAGAATCTTGATTTTGGGGCTTTTCAATTTTTAGCTCGTATTGCATCAATTAGTTTTTAATATAGCTTAGTTCTTAGCTTATTTTTGTTCATCTCCTAGTGTCATTAGACATTAGATTGATTAAGGGTTAATTAGGACTTAATTAATTTTGGTTTTGCTAATTAATTATCTGTTAATTAAGATTGCTTAGCTTAGTTAGATTCTTGATTGTTTAATTTCACTTTGTTAGATTTAGTTGTTAATTTTGAGTCTTGCAATTAGTTTGGCATTTTCCGTTGGTTAGTAGGTGGGTAATTTAGAGTTAATTTCTGCTTTGCCCCGTTATTTGGTTAATGTTTGATTGGTTAGCTTGTTTTATAAATTGTTGTTTAGTTAGTTTCGATTTTAATGTTTAATGTCTTGTTAATTAAATTAGTTTAGTAAGTCTCATTTTAATTAATTAATTTCATCAAATTTAATTTAGTTATTAGTTTACTTCTTTGCATCTTAGTCTTTTACTTCTCCTTGCAACACTCAAAAATCTAAAAGTATGAATCCGGTTCACGACTAGTGCCCTTTCCATTTCCATTTCACTTTTTTATTCATTGCACATATTACCATTTTTAATTTCCCTTTATAAATATTTTTACCATTTTATACAAGTTTGATTTTAAACAACTTTTTCCCTAAGATACAATCTAAGAATTTTATTTCTAATTATTACGTGACACCCTCTAGCACTTGGGATAGCCTATATGCTACTCATTTTTTAGTGAGTCAGAGGAGACCTCCCATTTCAAAGGAGAGAGGAGACAAGTAACTTAATACATCATAGTTATAGAAAAGCCATATACATCTATATGCAATCAAAATTAAAGCACCGCAAAAGTGTAGATATATTGTAGTGAATTATATATATCTAGAGAAACAATTGAAAAGGGAAGAAAAATAAAAAAGAAAAATAGAGTGATTATAGGTGATGCAAAGTGCTTGGTCAGTGGGTAGTAGAGAGCTTAATTAATCGATTTTCGCTTTGCTTGTCATCACAACTCGCAAAGAAAAACACTAAAAAGAAAACTAAGGTATTGTTTAGATAAGAAGATGAAATGAGAAATTCTCAAAATTTCTTTCTCAAATATTACTCAAAGACAAATTATATTTTGATTTTAAATTTTCAGCATTTTCATCCAATCATTACCTAATCATTATAATTTTTACAAACTTCAAAACATAACACAAAAATCAATATAATTTTCTCAAACTTAAAAATATATATATATATAAAATAATATTCAAAATATTTTTAACGTTATAATATTTTTCTTCATTTATTTTTGTTTTATTTCTCAAAACCTAATAATATATATTTTAATTCAAACAACTTCCCTACTATTTACAACTTGACAATTTCATTGTTATTTCTAGAATTTTAAAATACTTCAAGTGTACAAACGAGCGCTAACAATCCATATGTATCTATTGTTAAGCTACTATTTGCAACACAACATACGTATGTAGCAACAAACACATCTATACCAACTGACAGCACGAAAACTACTCAATCTCAAACTCTAATTTCAAATTCAAACACTTGATAGTTACAACACATCTTTATCTGTAATTTATAATTTAAATACAAGATAGGATTAGAGTTATATTGTAACTTATGATCTCTAATTGTACTTATCAATTCAAGTCTATAAAATCACACAGTGGTCAACAATAATCTCAAGTTGCCATACTCAATTTCTCTAGCTTATTTTATATGGTATCCTGAGCCATAAAGCTTGACTGCTCTCACGATGCTACAATGGCTGCTTCTGCCTCCCTAGTTCCAATTTTCCAAACTCCCAATCTTGCACCTTTGATCTTTGTGAAATTGAATGAATCCAATTATCTCCTATGGATTTCTCAATTCCTTCTAGTGCTCTGTAGCCATGACATTATGGGATTGTTGATGGGAGTGAGCCTTGCCCATCAAAGTTTCAGGTTGATACCGATGGTAATCTAACCGATTATCACACACCAAAATTTGTTCTCTGGTATAAAAAGGACCAGTTTTTATTAAGTTAGCTTAATGCTACTTTGTCTGAGAATGTGTTGTCGCTTGTTTATGGTCTCAACTCTTCTCAGCAAGTTTGGGACCTCCTTGCCTACCGGTATGCATCACAATCTCATTCTTGGGTTTCCCATCTTAGCTTGCAACTTCAGTCCATGCGATAAGGTTCTAAATCATGCAGTGAATTCTTGTAGCTTGCCAAAACTTTATTTGATCAACTAGCCATTGTGGGGAAGCAAGCTGTTGATGATGATCTTATCACCTATATAAATAGTGGTTTGAACTCCTCTTACCATGCCTTTACCACTTCTTATTCTTTTCCTACTTGAAATTCTTCTCTCTTTGGATGAATTTTAGACTAAACACTTAAATTTTAAGATGCTCGTTAACAATCAGTCATCTGGTAATGATGCTGATGCTGGAACATTTGCTCTATTTTCTCAAAAGACAAAGCAACCCTGCCACAGGCAGCAAAGCAATGGTTTCGTTAGGCCATCAGATTCATAGCAAAATCAACTCAAGTGGTCTTCCAACTCAAAGTCAACATACCATCCTCCTAAAGATGATAGACCTACTTCTCGTGCACCATGTCTAATATGTGGTAAAAAGGGGCACTAGGCTCTTGATTGTTTCCATTGTATGAATTTCTCTTATCAGGTACTACATCCTCCTTCTCACCTGGTTGCAATGTATGCAAAATACTCAGACACATGAGAAGAACATACATAGTTAGTTGATGGCGGTGCCAACTCCCACATCACCTATGACCTGTAGAACTTAACACTCATTATACCGGTGGTGAGGAAGTCATAATTGGCAATGGTAATGGTTTGCCTATCATTGTTGGTTTGCTCTAACATCTAATTCTTTTGGTGTAAAGGACAATCTCATGGGCAGATTCTATAACAAGGGCCAAGTAAGAATGGCTTATATTCACTTCATTTTCCCACCTCCATCAATAAAGCTCGCTTCTGCACAGCTCTCCTTAGAGTCACCACTGATTCCTACACATGGCATCATCAATAGGGGCATCCACCTCTTATATTTTAAGTTTGTTAAGGTCTCAGAGTCTTGTTTTTGTCAAGGGTCATGTTCAGTATCATTCTATATGTGAGACATGTCAACTTGCCAAGAGCAAGTCTCTTCCATTTTCTCTATCTACTAGAGTGTCCATTGTTCCTCTTGAAATAATACATCATGATATTTGGTGTTCTCCTATTAAATTCCCGAGTAACTGTAAGTACTACATTACATTTAAAGATGACTTCTTTCATTTCACATGGATGTTCCCTCTGCACAATAAATTTGAAGCTTTCACTTGTTTTACTAAATTTAAATGCTGCTAAATGATTGTGACACCCCCAAATCCCCACGCACGGACACAGGAAAATCGAGACGTCCGGATGATGACATCACGGGTTACCACCCTATCGACGAGTGCCAAGTGTGTGTATTAGCAACAAATGTGCACGAAGAAACACGTAGCGGATAGCAAAGTCATATAACTAAGTACCAGAATTTTTCTTAACTTAATACAAAGCTGTTCAAAACATACATAATAAAATATTACAAACTACAAATATAGTTCAAATCCAACGACAAAGCATAAACTCCAACTTAGAACTCCGGCGGAGCCGCATCCTCGGGCTCAGCCTCCTCCTCTTCCTCGAACTTTGCACCAAAATCTACAGAATCAAAAATGGTGCCGCAGGTAAGTAAAAACCAAACACCACTAGATAAAAACATATAAAACTCAAACAATATGCATGAAAGAAAAGCCAATGCACATGACCTGTAAAACCATATTTTTCCACGCACGCCAAAAAACCCATTTGGCCCAAAAACATATCATTTAAAACCAAGCCTCGCCATTATCCTTGATAATGGCCCAAACCACCATTTTCCTAGAAAATGGATCACATAGCCTCAAACCAAACCTCGCCATTTTTCTAGAAAATAGCCCGTAACCAAAACCATAAAAACGATCCAATTATGCATGCACCATGATGTCCCCTAGGGATCATCCGCACACTCTAGCTCTATGCCACACCACAGGTAACGTATACGCGTGTGACACCTAAACGAGTGATGCCCAGTACTCGCGCCCTGCGCGTCCCTGGCCAGGCCATCCTCTAGTCCCCACCACTCTAAGGACCACGGAGTTGACACGACAACATTACCATATCGTGAGATCCGGTTATCACCCTGCGACAACCGAGTGACCAGAGGAGCTCCACCGAGATAATAACTCATCCCGGCTTGGGCTCACGAGACACACGCACCGAAAATTCCATTTATGCCAACAAAACATGATTTTCTCAATTTAAATAAAATGCACGTGCATGCACCATGTAAAATGCAACCACAAGGCACAAACTAACCAACCAACCACAAATCAAGCAACTCCGTCCTCAATCCATCCAACCCCCAAACTCCTTGGACCCAGTTCGAAATCAACCAACCAACAACAAATATTTATTGTAAGAGCAAAATATATTTAAATCTAAAAGTAGAGTTTGGAAAATACTTACAGCACTATACGGTATTTTTCAAAAGCTCGCGGTGTTGCAAAAGGCGGAGAAAAAACAACGTAATAGTGTATTTTACACTGTGGCCGTGGGTAATAAATTACCCACTTTTGAACGGGGACAAACCAGGACACGAAATTGATAGGGAATGGTTTTGAAATATTTATGAAGCTAAAGGAAGTGAGTTTTGGCCGTGGGTGGCGGTGGAAATGGTGGTGGAGGAGCTTAAAGGGGCTGAACGGAGTTGAGCTCGTAGGAGCTGCTCCGGCAATTGATCGAGGCCGAAATTGGGTGGGTTAGGATGGCAAGAGGTAGGGGAAGAAGTTGTGAAGAGGTGGTGGCAGGAGGTGGAACGACAACACCGAAAAAGCTCAAAAATCATGTGGTGTGGAGGAGCTCGTGGCAGCTAACGGTGGCTCGGATGGAGGTGAAACTTGGTGAGGATGTTCACCGGTGGAAGGGAATGAAAACTGGGTGAGTGGTGTAGGCCACGCCGCCAGCAAGCGGCGGTTCTGGGTTGAGAAAGCAACCGTCGACAGAGAGAGAAAGGAGGGTTAGTGCCATGACTTCCAGCCGTATGTGGCAGCTAATGGCTAGTCGGATGGCCCTGAAAATTGGTGGTGGTGATCACCGGTGGGAGGGGAAGATTTTGGTGGGGGTGGTGCCATGACTTCCAGTCGGTCGGTGGCGGTCTGGGTTGGTCAACGGGCGGCGATGGGAAGGGGAGAAAAAGAAGCAGCGCGCGCACTGGGAGAAGAGAAAAAGAAGAAGAAAAAGAAAGAAAGAAGAAGGAAAGAAAAGGGAAAAGGAAAAAGGGAAAAAGAAAAAGAGAAAAGAAAAGAAATGAGGTCCAATCCCCACTCCGGAATCTAAAAACTGATCCGCCGAAAACGATATTAAAAACATAAAACGACTAAAATAAATTAAACACCACATCAAATAAATTAAAAACCAACTTAAAATACAAGAATTTAAAATAAAAGAATCAATATATTAATTAAATTAAACACAACCCTTCAGTGAAAATACACGTAAAAGCGGGTTATCACATCCTCCCCTCCTTAAAAACAAATTTCGTCCTCGAAATTTGCAAGATCACACACCAACTTGAAGGAGGCCACATAAAACCACTGAGACCAAGATTAAGAGACGTACTGTCATTTACTCAAACAAGTAGGGGTACTGCTCCCTCATGTCAGCTACTCTTTCCCAAGAGAAATTTTGAGCTAACGGATCACCCCATGCCACCTTTACCAAAGGTATCGTCTTGGATCTCAACTGTTGCTCTTTCCAATCCATGATTTGCGACGGAACAATCTCATAAGTAAGGTCCAGTTGCAACTGAATACTCTTTGGGTCGACAAAGCGTGGCTCTTGTTGTCCAAAACTCTTCTTCAAGGATGACACATGGAAGACATCGTGGATATCCCCAAAATATTCTGGCAAAGCAACTCTATAAGCGACGGACCCTACCTTCTCCAAAATCTGAAAAGGGCCGACATACCTCGGATCCAGTTTTCTCTTTTTACCAAAACGCTTAACTCCTTTCATGGGAGAGACTTTCAGATAAACCCAATCACCTTCTTCAAAAGATAACTCTCTCCTCCTGGTATCAGCGTAACTTTTCTGACGACTCTGAGCTGCCGCCATTTTATCCCTGATGATCCGAACTTGGCTTTGCATCTCTTGAATTATTTCGGGCCCAATTATCTATTCTCCCCAACTTCATCCCAATACAGAGGTGACCTGCACTTCCTCCCATAAAGAGCTTCATAGGGAGCCATCTGAATGGTCGCATGGAAGCTATTATTATACGCAAATTCTATGAGCGGCAAGTGATTTTTCCAACTCCCTTGAAATTCCATGACACATGCTCACAACATATCTTCAAGGGTCTGAATGGTGCACTCTGATTGGCCGTCCATCTGTGGGTGATATGCAGTACTGAACTTCAACTTAGTACCCAATGCTGCCTGCAAACTTTTCCAAAACTGAGACATGAACCTTGGGTCCCGATCCGACACAATACTCTTCGATATACCGTGCAATCGCACTATCTCCTTTACGTACAAGCGGGTCAACTTACCCAAGGAATTGGTGTTATTAACAGGCAAGAAATGAGCACTCTTCGTTAACCGATCAACAATCACCCAAACAGAATTCTTCCCACTAGGAGTCCCCGGCAAGCCCATTACAAAATCCATCGTGATGTCGTCCCACTTCCACTCAGGAATAGGGAGTGGTTGGAGCATACCAATAGGTCTTTGATGCTCGGCCTTAACTTGACGGCATGTGTGGCATCTCTCGATATACAGGGCAATATCCTTCTTCATTCCATCCCACCAATAATTTTTCATCAAGTCCTGATACATCTTCGTACTGCCAGGATAAACTGAATAAGGGGCCGCATGAGCTTCTACCATGATCCGCTCCTTGAATTCTGAATCTTTGGGGACCACTCTACGATCTTAGAACCGAAAAATTTCATCTTTATCCATACTATAGTGCAACAGCCCTTGAGATTTTTTGACTCCTTTTCTAATATCCAACAGCTCCGGATCTTTCCTTTGAAGAGTCTTCAATTCTTCAAAATCAGCCACCCAAATATTAAGAACTGAAGATAATACCTCATCTTGTTGTGAACTTTCAATAAGGAGCCTTCTCATCCCACAAAGCAAAGAATCCAATTCTGACTACTCGACCTCATCTTCCAAGTGCGATTTTCGACTCAAAGCATCAGCAACTATATTTGCCTTCCCCGAATGATACTTGATCTCGCACTGATAGTCACTGATTAGCTCTAGCCATCGCCTTTGCCTCATGTTCAGATTTTTCTGGGAAAACAAGTGCTTCAAGCTCTTCTGATCGGTGTATACTTCGCAAGCTTCCCCATACAAAAAGTGCCGCCAGATCTTGAGAGCAAAAACAATCGCAGCCAATTCCAAGTTGTGCGTCGGATAATTCTTCTCATGATCCTTTAGCTGATGGGATGCATAAGCAACAACCCATCCTTCCTGCATAAGGACACAACCCAATCTAAATTTAGAAGCATTGCTGAAGACTACGAGTGGCTTATGCGGTTCTGGAAATGCCAACACTGGTGCAGTCGTCAACCTGTTCTTCAATTCTTGGAAGCTTCTCTCACACTTGTCTGACCAAATAAATTCTGCATTCTTTCTAGTCAACGCTGTGAGAGGTTCGAATAGGCGAGCAAATCCCTCCACAAATCTTCGGTAATAGTCGGACATTGCCATGAAAAAATGGCTTCCACCTTACTAGGATCAATAGCCACTCCGTCTCTGGAAATCACATGCCCAAGAAATCTGACTTCCTCCAACCAAAATTCACACTTGCTGAGCTTGGCATACAACTGGTGTTCTCTTAATTTCCCAAGAACTAGACGAAGATGATAAACATGCTCTTCAACATCTCGGGAAGAAATCAGAATATCATCAATGAACACTACCACAAAGGAATCCAAATAAGGTCGAAATACCCAATTCATTAAATCCATGAAAACAGCAAGGGCATTGGCTAACCCAAATGGCATCACCTTAAATTCATAATGCCCATATCTCGACCTGAAAGCAGTTTTGGGCACATCCTTGTCTCTTATCCTCAACTGGTAGTATCTTGACCTCAGATCAATCTTCGAGAACACAGCTGCTCCTTGAAGCTGATCAAACAAATCATCTATCCGTGGGAGAGGATATTTATTCTTGATGGTCACCTTATTTAATTACCGATAATCGATGCACATACGGAGGGTTCCATCTTTCTTTTTAACAAACAGCACTGGCGCACCCCACGGAGAAGTACCTGGTTGAATGAACCCCTTATCTACCAACTCTTGCAACTGAGTCTTCAATTCTTTCAATTCAACTGGTGCCATCCGGTAAGGAGCTTTATGTACATGAGCCGCTCCAGGTTCCAAGTCTATAACAAACTCCATTCCACGAACAGGGGGTAGCCCAGGCAAGTCTTCCACAAACACATCCGAAAATTCCTCCACAATGGGAATGTCTACCAAAGACTTCTTCTCAGACGGCGTAGACACCATCTGGACTAAGAAGGCATCCGCTCCCCATGCAATCTCTCTTCTTGCTTGAATTGCCAATATAATTACCGGCTTTTCTTTTAGCTTACTCCCCGCAAATTCCAAACAATCACCATCTGGAAGCTGAAAGCTAATTACTCGACTTCTGCAATTAATACTCGCAGAATATCGGTATAGCCAATCCATCCCGAGGATGATATCAAAACCCAACAGCTTAAACACCACCAAATCAGCATCCAAGAACCTTCCATCAAAATTTAATGGACAACCCAAAGCAACCTTGGAACACCATACCACTTCAACATTTGGTAGAGCCACTACCAATGACTTTGGCAAAGGTTCCGTAGCCAAATTACACATCCGAGCAAACGTGGAAGATACAAACGACTGTGATGCACCCGAATCAAACAAAGTGCAAGCATAAAACTCATATAAACGGACTCTCCCTGAACCAAACACATTAACCCATGAAATCCAAATACACAAAGAAACCAAAGCACACCAAAAATCAAATCCAACATTAAATTAAATTAGATACATACCTGTAATTACTCCAGCATCATGGGTCGTTGGCGCCTCATCATCAACATCTCCGGGTGTGATAGCATGAACCCGGGCTTGCACTGTTTGCCTTGGATTTCTCCTTCCACCACGTCCACCTCCACGGCTTCCTTAAACTGGACTAGGACACTCACGAGCAAAGTGACCCTGTTGGCCACAATTATAGCATCGAGCCCCACCAGAAGGGCACTCACCCACATGGGCTCTATTAAAACCTCTGCAAATTGGCACTCGTCCTCCCATACGAACACCCGAGGCCGCTTGCGGTCGAGTTCCGGTCCGCTGAACAAATTTCTGAGGAGAACCCGAACTACTTCCTTCACCAGAAAAACTCCGCCTCTTATGTCCTAGAGGGGAGCCCATACTCAAATTATTCTCTCGCTGCACAAGAGTGGCCACATCCATTAAATCCTGAAAAGTGGATATTCGGTGGCTGACCACCATTTGGCGTATATCAGGACGTAGACCCGCCAGGAAACGCTCAGCTTGCATTTCCTCTGAGGTGATGAGGTGGGGAGCAAATCGCCCAAGTTCTATAAATCTCCGGGCGTACTGTTCCATGGTCATGCTCCCTTGGACCAAGCTTGAGAACTCTCTTGCTTTTTGCCACCTTACAGAAGCGGGAAAGAACCGATCATTAAACTCTTTCTTGAAGCCCTGCCAGGTCACTGCGGCAAAAGACCCCAATTCTGACTCCAGCATCACTCTCTTCGTATCCCACCACTCAAAAGCAGTGCCTTGCAACAGATAGCTGGCGTAGAGTACTTGTTGTGCCTCAGTGCAACCACATACTTCAAAAGTTCTTTCCAAATCTCTGACCCGCTTTCCAGCGTGAAGTGGATCCTCTTCTCTAGTGAAGTGTGGAGTTCTATGTGCCAGAAAGCGCTCATAGGTGCACCCAGCTTGCACCCCTTCACTAGGCCCTCCAGGTAGTAGCCAAGGCCCGCCTTGTTGCCAAGACCCTCCTTGTTGTGGCCAAGGACCTCCTTGTTGTGGCCAAGGACCTCCTTGTTGTGGCCAAGACCCTCCTTGTTGTGACCTAAAATTCTGTTGCATGAACTCAGTCATCTGCCTTATCGCTTAGGCTATGGAATCATCTCTCGGTGTATCGTCTTGAGGCCCTTGAGTAGATTTTCTTGGTCTCACCATTTTCCTGCCACAACACAACCTTTGACCCCCTTTAAGAAAAACAAATAAAACCAACAACATAAAACCAAAAATCGAAAACCAAAACCACATAACAAGAAACAAAAGAAACCAACATGCAATAACTTAACTAAATAAATAAAAGAAGCAATAAGCATCAAACAAATTAAACATGTCAAATAGCAACTTTACTTAAAATAAATTTTAAAACACAACTTAAAAAAAAAACATTCTGGTACTACTTACGGGACATGTGGTTTTACCCAGAGCCAAACCGCTCTGATACCACATATGACGCCCCCAAATCCCCATGTACGGACACGGGGAAATCGAGAGATCCGGATGATGACATCACGGGTCACCGCCCTATCGACGAGTGCCAAGTGTGTGTTTAAGCAACAAATGTGCACGAAAAAACACGTAGCGGATAGCAAAGTCATATAACTAAGTACCAGAATTTTTTTTAGCTTAATAGAAAGCTGTTCAAAATATACATAATAAAATATTACAAACTACAAATATAGTTCAAATCCAATGACAAAGCATAAACTCCAACTCAGAACTCCGGCGGAGCCGCATCCTTGGGCTCAGCCTCCTCCTCTTCCTCGAACTCTGCACCAAAATCTACGGAACCAAAAAAGTTGCCGCAGGTAAGTAAAAACCAAACACCACTAGATAAAAACATATAAAACTCAAACAATAAGCATGAAAAAAAAGCCAATGCACATGACCCGTAAAATCATATTGTTCCACGCATGCCAAAAATTCCATTTGGCCCAAAAACATATCATTTAAAATCAAGCCTCGCCATTATTCCTGATAATGGCCCAAACCACCATTTTCCCAAAAAATGGATCACATAGCCTCAAACCAAACCTCGTCATTTTCCCAGAAAATGGCCCGTAAACAAAACCATAAAAACGATCCAATTATGCATGCACCATGATCTCCCCTAGGGATCATCCGCACACTCTGGCTCTATGCCACACCGCAGGTAACATCTACACGTGTGACACCTAAACGAGTGATGCCCAGTACTCGCACCCAGCGCGTCCCTGGCCAGGCCATCCTTTAGTCCCTGCCACTCTAGGGACCACGGAGTCGACAGGACAGCATTACCGTATCGTGCGATCCGGTCGTCGCCCTGCGACAACCCAGGGGATGTCACTCAGTATTATCCACTCCCGAGCGACTAGAGGAGCTCCACCGAGATAATAACTCATCCCGGCTTGGGCTCGTGAGACACAGGCACCCGAAATTCCATTTAGGTCAACAAAATATGATTCTCTCAATTTAAATAAAATGCACGTGCATGCACCATGTAAAATGCAACCACAAGGCACAAACCAACCAACCAACCACAAATCAACAAATCAAGCAACTCTGTTTTTAATCCATCCGACCCCCGAACTCCTCGGACCCAGTTCGAAATCAACCAACCAATAGCAAATATTTATTGTAAGGGAAAAATATATTTAAATCTAAAGGTAGAGTTTGAAAAATACTTACAGTGCTATACGGTATTTTTTGAAAGCTCGCGGCGTTGCAAAAGGCAGAGGAAAAGTAACGTAACAATGTATTTTACACTGTGGTCGTGGGTAATAAATTACTCACTTTCGAACGGGGACAAACCAAGACAGGAAATTGATAGGGAATGGTCTTGAGATGTTTATGAAGCTAAAGGAAGTGAGTTTTGGCCGTGGGTGGCGGTGGAAACGGCGGTGGAGGAGCTTAAAGGGGCTGAACGGAGTTAAGCTCATGGGAGCTGCTCCGGCAATGGATCGGGGCTGAAATTGGGTGGGTTAGGACGGCAAGAGGTAGTGGAAGAAACTGTGAAGAGGTGGTGGCCGGAGGTGGAATGACGGCACCGAAAAAGCTCAAAAACCGTGCGGCTTGGAGGAGCTCGTGGCGGCTAATGTTGGCTCGGATGGAGGTGAAACTTGGTGGGGATGTTCACCGGTGGAAGGGGAAAAAAACTGGGTGGGTGATGTAGGCCACGCCACCAGCGAGCGGCAATTCTAGGCTGAGAAAGCAACCGGCGACAGAGAGAGAAAGGAGGGCTGGTGCCGTGACTTCCAGCTATGCATGGCGGCTAACGGCTGGTCGGATGACCCTAAAAATTGGTGGGGGTGATCACCGGTGGGAGGGAAGATTTTGGTGGGGGTGGTGTACTACACGGCGGCAGTCTGGGCTGGTCAAAGGATGGCAATGGGAAGGGGAGAAAAGGAAGCTGTGCGCACGGGGAGAAGAGAAAAAGAAGAAGAAAAAGAAAGAAAGAAGAAGGAAAGAAAAGGGAAAAGGAAAAGGGGAAAAAGGGAAAAAGAGAAAAGAGAAAAGAAAAGAAATGAGGTTCAATCCTCACTCCAGAATCTAAAAACTGATCCGCCAAAAACGATTTTAAAACATAAAACGACTAAAATAAATTAAACACCACATCAAATAAATTAAAAACCAACCTAAAATACAATAATTTAAAATAAAAGAACCAATATATTAATTAAATTAAAAACAACCATTTAGTAAAAATATACGTAAAAGCGGGCCATCACAATCATTCCCACCTCCCTACTACCTTTTGGGTTAAATCATTTAATACTACAGTATATCTTATAAATAGTATGCCAACATCTCTACTGCAAAATAGATCCCCCTACTAGATTCTCACTACAAAAATTTTAGATTATTCCATTATAAGAACATTTGGTTGTGCTTGCTACCCTATTCTTAGACCATATAATACTAACAAACTTCAATTTTGTTCCATACAATTTGTTTTTGTTGGCTACAGTACTAATCATAGGGGTTATCAATGTTTAGACCCTATGACTCACAAAGTCTATCTCAGCAGAAGTGTTGTCTTTAACTAACAACTCTTTCCTGCTCCCAAATCTGCTTGTTCCTTACTTGGTGGCTCCATAACTCAATCTGCTCCTGTGGGATCTATCGTAGCTTCAACTACACATATTTAGGTACCATATTTCAATACCATATTTAATGGCATTGATATTTCTTCAGATACGTCACTCTCTAATTTACCTACTACAACACCTCAGTAAACTCCATTAGATCATGTTCATGTCACTACCTCTCCCTTCCTTCACCATCTGCACCATCTTCAAGACCTTCTCCTCCTCCCTTCCTACCCGACCATCCGATGACTATTATGTCCCAAACAAGTCATTCTCACCCCAACCCATTCACAGATTATCATCTCTACAAATCTACAAGATATCCTTTATGTGCTCTACAAACCTTTACTATGCCAACTGCCCCATCATCATTTTTCATCAAGCTATGAAATCTCCTGAATGATATGCTGCAATGGCTAAAGAGTTTAAGGCCTTACAATCCAATAATAATTGGACCTTATGTCCTCATCCCCCCAACATAAATATCATTAAATTAAATAAATGGGTCTATAAAGTCAAGCAACATGCTGATTGCTCCCTTGAGAGACTGAAAGCTAGGCTTGTAGCCAAGGGCTTCCAACAGCAAGATGGTTTGGACAACACTAAGACATTTAGTACCATTATCAAGCCTTTTACCATCTGCATGATTTTAGCTATTGAAGTACACTTTAATTGGTCATTATGCCAACTTGATGTTTTTAATACTTTTTTACATGGTCACTTAACAGAAGAGGTATTTATGGATCAACTTGTTGGGTTTGTTGACCCCAAATATCTGTAGCATGTCTACCATTTAAACAAAGCCTTGTATGACTTGAAACAATCTCCTTGGGCCTGGTTCCATCGATTTGCAGATGCTTTATCTCAGTTGGGATTTATTGAGTCTAATGTTGATTACTTGTTTGTAATTCATAGACATGGTGTTAATATATTCTTAATTATCTATGTTGACGACATCATTATTACTGGCAATAACATGGATCTTATTATCAATTTGATCACTTCCTTGCAGTGAGTGTGATGCCTCCAACTCCCACGTATGGACATGTGGAAATCGAGGTGTCAGGATGATGATAACACAGGTCACGCATCCCATCGCTGAGTGCCAAGTGTGTGTACATGCAACATGTGTACAAAAAAGTAACGTAGCGGGTGATAAAAGTCTTTCACTAAGTACCAGGATTTTATTTAAATACACACTCGCTTAAAACAAGTGCATCAGAATATTACAATTTGTTTTTTTTTTATGGTAAATGGCTTTACTATATTGCATCAAGGATTACAAGAAACCTTATCCACCCAAATAACATGGGCGATAGGTTCTGGTACAGATTCCCCCCATACAACCAAGTCATCCACATTCCAAGCCATTCTAGCTAGCTTATGAGCAGCCCTGTTACCTACACGACTCACATGTTTACATAGACAAATTTCAAAATGAGACATTAATCTTTTGACTTCAGAGATTAAATTTCCTAACTGTGAGGCATCCTGTTGAGGTTCTTGTTGCAGTATTTCCACTAGCAGCTTACAATCTGACTCCACCACCAGCTTTGATACACCTGATTGTATGCATAATTGAAGCCCCCTTAAGATTGCCACTAGCTCAATAGTTTCTGGTTCTTCTATATAGCATTCCATCTTGCTAGCTGCAAGTATTACTTCACCCTTTCCATCCCGAAGCACTGCCCCAATTCCTGCTTTCTTTTGATCAAAAAATAGAGCTCCATCGACATTGAGCTTCAAAAACCCCTCAGGAGGGGGACTCCATAGACCATGTAGTTTGATATGGTCAGGGTTTTTCTATTGAGAGCAGGAAACAAAGCTAGACTGAACTGAGAGGGCATGGTCCACAACTTGTTTAATAGGTAGAACAACCAAATCATGTATCTTCCGATTTCTCCTATACCAGAAGCTCCATGCTATCAGACAGAAAAACTGCAACTCCTCAGTAGTACCTTTGTTATGCACATGGTTGATTAGGTCAATGAAAAGAAGAGGTTTCTGTATATCAAACAATTTTGGAAGCTGGCCTTTCCAAAACTCTATCAGCTAGGGACAGTAAACAATTGCATGGCTCAAGTCCTCATTCTATTCAGCACATAAACAACGCTTAGGATCTATATCAACATGTCTCTTAATTAAGTTCAATCCTGTTGGTAAGTAATCCTTGCATAATTTCCATGCAAAAATTCTTATTTTCAAAGGCAACTTCATCTTCCAGATTGCTTTCCACAGACTATTCAAGCTACTACTATTTGAACTCTGCCCTACTGCATCATACAGGCCTTTTTGTAACAGCTTATAAGCACTACGAACACTAAACTCCCCACTTCTCTCTTCAGACCACATCCATCTGTCTTCATAGCCCTCTGGACATATTACTATTTTTAGTATCTTCTCTGCTATAATTGGATTGAATAGAGCTCGAACTTTTGAAATATCCCACCATCTGGTTTCCCCATTGATCAGAGTATCCACTGTCTCATTTTTCCTGTCCTGGCTCTCTCCTACTGAGTGATCATGTAACGCATTTCTGTGTCCTGGGATCCAGTAATCATGCCAAATCCTGATATTTTTTCCATCCCCTACCCTCCTTTGACAACCCTGCTTTAAGAAAACTCTAGTATCCCAAATCCCTCTCCATGCATAGGAAGGGTTATGCCCCAGCTTTGAGTCTAAGAACTCCCCTCTTGGGAAATATTTTGCTTTAAACACTTGGTACAACAAGGATTTAGATTGTGTGACCAACCTCCAACCTTGTTTAGCCAGAAGGGCTGTGTTAAACAGCTTTAGTTCTTTAAAACCCACCCCCCTTGATACTTGGATTTGCACAAATTCTTCCAACTCACCCAATGAATTCTTTTGTTGTTTTCTGTTCTACCCCACCAGAATCTGGCCATCAAGCTTTCAAGTTCTCTAAACAGGCAATCTGGCAATTTGAAGCAACTCATAGCATAGGTGGGAATAGCCAAAGCTACTGCCTTCAGTAGTATTTCCTTTCCTCCTTGAGAAAGTTGTTTTTCTTTCCAACATTGCAGTTTCTTCCATACTCTTGACTTGATATCCGAGAAAGCATTAGCCTTCTTCCTACCTATCATTGGAGGCAAACCCAAGTATTTTTCATACTGTTGAATAGCACTTCCCCCCCACATGTTCCTTATTTCCTCTTGCATGGGAGCACTTACATTGCTGCTGAAAACCATACTTGTCTTATCCATATTCAATTTCTGCCCAGATGCCAGTTCATACCTCTTAAGGATTCTTTGTAGCTCGAGATTTGTTTGGACATCAGCTTTACAGAAGATAACACTGTCATCAGCAAAGAGTAAGTGGTTTATGGCTGGAGCCCCTCTGCAGATTTGTATACCAGGTATCATTGAATTCAAAGCTGCTTGCTTCAACATACTGACTAAACCCTCAGTGCATAGGAGAAAGAGGTAAGGGGACAAAGGGTCCCCTTGTCTCAACCCACGAGTAGGTTTAATACAACCTGTTGGTACACCATTCAACATGACAGAGAAAGAAACTGAGGTCACACAGTACATAATTAAGTTAATCCAGCTGGTCTCAAACCCCATTTGAACCATGATGCTTTCCAAAAAATCCCACTCAACTCGATCGTAGGCTTTGCTCATGTCTAATTTGATGGACATATAGCCTTTCTTTCCCCCTCTTTTGTGTCTTAGAAAGTGAACAATTTCATAGGCCACTAACACATTATCAGTAATTAATCTACCTGGTACAAATGCTGACTGAGAGGCAGATATTAACATAGGGAGTAAAGCTTTCAACCTATTTGTTATAGCTTTGGACATGAGCTTTTAAAGAACATTACATAAGCTAATAGGTCTAAAATCAGCTACTTTGGTGGGATTCTGTTTTTTAGGAATTAAACAAATGAAAGAATGGTTTAACTCTTTAGGGAACACACCAGTATTTAAAGACTCTAGCACTGCCTCAGTCACTGAAGAGCCTATTGTACTCCAGTATTTTTGATAAAAGAGAGGGGGCATACCATCGGGTCCAGGGGCCTTTGTTGGATGCATTTGAGAAAGGGCCAAGTTGACTTCTGCTACAGTAAATGGTTTCTTCAATTCTTCATTCATTCGAGATGTGACTTTGCTCTCCACTCTAGCAACAGATTCAGTATGGTCCCTCTCCTCTGAGCTACTGAACAGCTGTTGAAAGTAGTTAACCACTAACTCTTCCATATCTCTTCCTTCTTTCCATTGGTTTTGCTCATCTTGTAGCCTTTTTATGGTGTTCTTCTTTTTCCTATGTGAGGCTTTAGAGTGAAAGTATCTTGAGTTTTGGTCCCCTGCCTGGATCCACAAAGCCTTGGATCTCTGATGCCACATTTCCTCCTCCCTTCCTAACCATTTATTCACTTCTTCTCTGACACTCATGTTTTCTTGAGAGTTGAAGCCTACAGGATCCTTTTTTTGTAACTGACATAGATTTTCTTTTGCCTCTGCAAGTTTGACTTTTACATTACCAAAGCTTTTTTTGTTCCACACTTTCAGTTTCTCCCCCACCTTTTGAGTCCATTGCATCAAAGTCTTTATCCCATCTCCTTTGCTCCTTTCCCTCCATGCTTCCTTGATTGGTTTAGAGCAGCCTTCCTCTCCTAACCGCATTGATTCAAATCTGAAAGGTCTGTGCCCCCTCCTACTTATTTGATATCTAGTCGTATCCACCCACAAAGGGGTATGGTCAGAGTAGGCTACTGAACCATGTATCACACTTGCCAAAGGGTTGTTTAAGCACCAAACTTCATTAGCTAGGGCCCTGTCAAGTCGAGCACTTATGCACTCAGATTCCTCTCTTCTATTGGACCACGTGTATGGGCAGCCTTGGTACCCCAAGTCCTTGATACCACAATCATCTATAGCATCTCTGAAGTTCTTCATTTGCCATTCTGGTCTGTCCACTCCCCCCCACTTCTCAGCTTGGTGTATAATTTCATTAAAGTCACCAATTAATAACCACCCCAAGTTGTCAACATTTTTCAGTGATCGCATAAGGGTCCATGTCAAGTGTCTGCTAGCCACCTTAGGGAAGCCATAGATGCCTGTTAAAAACCACCTTCTACTCTCTTGTTCTTCTTCAGCAATTATAGCATGTATATGGTTTTTCGAATATTGTAAAATGGTTAAGTCCACTTCTAACTTCCAAAATAAAGCCAGTCCCCCCCTTCTTCCCTCACAACTCACTGCTAGACAATTTTCAAAACCCAAACTACGCTTACACCTGTCCATTTCAGAAACTCTTAGTCTAGTTTCCTGAATGAACAAGATGTCGGGATCTTCCTTCCTGACCAGGTCACGAAGGTTTTGAATTCCACGTGGGTTCCCAAGCCCACGGGAATTCCAACTCAGTGTTTTCATAACACTTGGTGGGGCTGACTAGCAGCCTCCACCAATTTTTGTGATCGAGCCGTATTTTCTTGTATGTCACCATTTACTATTTTCCTAGCTTTAATCAGGAAACATGTGGTTTCTTCACTCACCTCCCCCTTTCTCTTGTTGCTAGATGATCTTCTTGTAACAGGGAAGTCTCCATGCTGGGCCCGAGATCTACGTTTCCACCTACCTCCCACTCCCTTTTCCTTCAAACACAAGGAAAGTGTCGTAGCCTCCACCACTTCTACCTCATGCATGCCTACAAAGGAGCCGGGTATTTGCACACCTAAAGGCCTCTCATCGGTTTCATTCCTCTGTCCTTCCAAACCATCCTCATGTATCAGTCTCTCGGATGCACCAGGCCCACCTTCAGATTCAGGTTCTCCAGGCCCATTTGCTGTGGTTGCCTCGTCATGCTTTTGTTTCTTTTGCATCTGTAGAGGAGTCTCCATCACACACTCCTGGTCCCCACTATCAGATTCCCCCGCGTGGCATTCCTTTTGTTCCGTTAGTACCTTTCCCACTCCCCCTGCTATATCCATTATCTTTTCTGGTGCAGCCTCAAATTTAGTTACAGAGGGTGCACATTGTCTGTATTGCCCTTTGACAGAACCTTGTCCCTGCCACCTACGTGACATGTTGCTTCCGGAGACCTCTGCCTCCCTATCCCCGTTGTCACTACCCATATCAGGGCCCTTCTTCCACTCTCCTTTGCCGGAATAACCATTGCTCAAAGAGGACCTTCGCCGCAGACCAGAATTCTCAGCTCGAAGCCATCACCCAAACTGCATGCCTTTGGGACCTTCACTCCCGTTATCATCCTTTTTTGTCGCACATCCATCCTCCCCATGTGTAATCCATCCACATGTGAAGCATATCTTTGGTAACTTCTCATAGCAAAAATTAATCCAAATTTTCTCTCCCTGGACATTAATGAACCTTCCTCTTGCAATGGCTTTGCACAACGGCATAGCTACCTTCACTCTCAGGCATTTCCCCCACCCTACTCCGTCACTCTCCACGTCAACTTCCATGCATCTCCCTACTGAGTCACCAATCCGTTTCCCCCATTCCATCGACATACAACCTAGAGGCAGGTTGTGAATCTGTATCCAAAACGTTTCATAGTCAAAAGCGATCCTCCCTGGTTGCATGACCCCATCATAAGGCACTAGAATAAACAATACATTGTCAAACAGCCACGGTTTGCCTTCGAGGACTCTTTCCTTATCTGCGTGTGTGGCAAAGGTTACCACGAAGGTGTTTCTCTCAACTTCTTGAAACACAGCCCTTTTACTGATTCTCCAAATCCTAGCCATAGTATTTCCAATAACCTTTTTCCCCACATAACGCTCAGAACATACCTTTCCGATCAGACTCCTCTCACCCTTCCATTGGATCTCTATTTCGCTATCGTTCTCAACCTCGATAATCACTTCCTCTTCCTCCGTGAGGCTAAGGTGCCCCCACATATCCTCTAAACCTTCCATTCTTAGCCCTCTATTCCTTTCTGATCGGCCTTAGGTGGTCTCAACAAGAGACTCACTTCATTCACCACCTCTGGGTTCGACTAGAGTCTAGACCAGAGAGGAGACTCTCAATATGCGTGTTATCCAGAATATTACAATTAACCAACATAAATATGATACAAATCAAAACAATAAACAAAGGGAGGAAATATATCACAATTCACGAGTGATCCCCAATCCCTCATCTGGCAACTCCGCCTACTCGGGCTCAGCCTCCTCGCCCTCTACATTAAAATCTGCGGTACCAAAAACAGTATAGCAAATAAGTACTAATCCAAACATCCACAAGATACAAATATATTAAAACTCAACAATATGCAAGAACAGGATGCCATATGCATGAGATCCAAAAATAATATTTCTCAAGAAATATTTCCTTTCCAACTCACGCCAAAAGTCACATTTCGCCCAAAAATAATTCCTTTTTTAACTCACACCGAAAGTCACATTTGGCCCAAAAATAATTCGTTTAAAACTTTTCCTCACCATTTTTCCAGAAAATGGCCTAAAATCCAATATTGAAACCAATATCCAATTTAATCTGCATGCATCATGGTCCCTTCTAGGGACCATCTGCACACCCTGACTCCTATGCCACACCGCAAGTAATGACCACGCATGTGACATCTACACAAGCGATTCCTAGTTTCATGCCCAATGCGTTTGTAGCCAAGCAATTTCTAGCCCCGGCCAGCAGAGGGGCACGGAGTAGGTACGAGAGCATTACCATTCCGTCAGCTTCCATTGTCGCCTAGCGACAACGCAGGGGACGTCACTCAGTATATTGCGCTCCCGAGTGATCAGAGGAGCTCCACCAAGATAATGCCCCATCTCGACTTGGGGTCATGATACACACGCACCAAAAAACCTATTTATACATGAAAATCCATTTTTCAATATTCAACACATGTACATGTATGCCATTATGCGAAAAATCCAATTTTCCTTTTCAAACATGAATATACATGCTCCATGCAATACACACATCAAGACAGAAAATATCCAACAAATCTCAACATCAACCAACATACAAATAACTTTGTCCTCCAATCCATCCGACCCTTGAACTTTTCGGACTCAGTTCGGCATAATCAACCAATCACAATTTATTGTTAAAGTTAAAATATATTTAAATCTAAAAGGAAGTTTGAAAAATGCTTACAGCACTATATAATATTTTTGAAGGATTAATGGGCTGCAAAAGGTGGCGAAAAAGCAACGTAACAGTGTAAAATACACTGTAGTCGTGGGTTGTAAAATACCCACTTTTAAATGGGGACAAATCAAGGTTTTGGATTGATAGGGAATAGCTTAGAGGTGTTTATGAAGCTAGTAGAAGTGAGGGTTGGCAATGGGTGGCTGTGAAAACAGCGGTGGAAGTGAAAAAAGGCCAAAATGGAGTTGGGCTCATTGTGTTACTCTGTTTATGGATCGGAGCTAGAAATGGGTGGTTTAGGTTGACAAGAGATCAATGGTGAAGTGATGAAGAAGTGGTGGCTAGAGGTGGAATGACGGCAGCATTGGAGCTCTTGAACGCCGAGGCTTGGAGGGGTGCGTGTGGCTTAACAGCGGCTCGGATGTGGCTGAGTTTTGGTGGAGAGGTTCGTTGGCCAAAGGAGAATAAAATGGGAGGGGTGGTGCACTGCATGACGGCGATCAGTGGTGGTTCTGGGCTGAATGAAAAACTGACGGAAGAGGGAGAGGGGGAGTGCGTTGAACGGGAGAGAGAAGAAATGGGAAGGAAATGTGGAAAAAAAGAAAGAAAAAAGGGAAAAGAGAGAGGAAGAAGAAAAAGAAAAAGAAAAAAAGAAAAGATGGGGAAAAGAAGTGAGATCCATTCTTCACCTCTAGAGTTCAGAAACTGATCCAACAAAAACAACTTTAAAAGCTGTAAATTGAATAAAATAATCTAAACACAATATCTAGCTAAAACATAATAAATAACTAGTAAAAACTAACAACAAAATTTTAAATCTAAAAATAAACTAAATTAAATGAAACAGCATTTTAAATACAAAATAATAATTAATATTAAGAAAGTACCTCAAAATAAATTTCACAACTAAATAAATCTAATTAAAATTCGATAAGTTTAAAATAAAAGAACCAATATTTTAATTAAATTAAAATACTCATTTAATTAAAATACATGTAAAAGTAGGGTATCACAGTGAGACTTTGCTATCAAAGACTTCATGGCTCCTCTTCACTATTGTTTAGGTCTCAAAGTCACACAAAACTCTTTTGATATGTATCTTTCTTAGTCTTAGTACATATTTGATTTGTTGCACTAATTCAAAATGGAAGGTGCCAAATCTTGTGCCACTCTTCTTGCTTCTGGTGCGAAGCTGTCTTAATCCTAGGGAGATCCTTAGCAGATATCACCTCTTATAGATAGTTGGTTGGTGCCCTTCAATATCGCACCCTCATAAGGCTTGAGATTTCCTTCGCGGTAAGTCAACTGACAAGTCAACTATGTCAGTTTTTACATATTCCACTGCTAAATGGGTGTTGTACTATCTCAAAGGATCTCTCCATCATGTTCTCTTTTTCAGCAAAGGATCTCTCAACCTTAATGCCTTTTATGACTTTGATTGGGCTGGCTTAATCACAACGCTCCACCACAGGATATGCTATTTTTTCTTGGACCTTGTTTGGTCTCTTGGAGTGCCAAAAATTAGTCAATGGTGTCCAAGTCCTCCGCTAAATCTGAATATCGCTCTATGGCTGCAATTATCGCTAAATTGTACTGGTTGCAAATGCTACTCCATCAGCACTTGTATTATGGTGTGACAACCTCGGTGCCCTCTCTTTGGCTATGAATCCTATCTTTCATGCACAAACGAAATACATCAAAGTGGATTACCACTTTATCAAGGAAAAGGTACTCAATTGAGATATTAGCTTACGATTCATCTCCACTAATGCTCAGCTAGCTAATCTATTCTCCAAAGGATTGACAAGTGCGCTTCTTGTTTCTCTACTCCAAACTAATGATCCATGAACCTCCCATCAGTTTGTGGGGGGATGTTAAGCTACTATTTGCAGCACAACCCACGTATGCAGCAACAAACACATCTACACTAACTGATAGGACATAGACCACTCAATCTCAAACTCTAATCTCCAATTTAAACACTTCATAGTTACAACACATGTTTATCTATAATTTACAATTTAAATACTATATAGGATTAGAGCTGTATTGTAACTTATCATCTCCAATATCAATTCAAGTCTATAAAATCACATAGTGGTCATCAATAATTTCAAGCTACCACACTCAATTTCTCAACCTTATTTTACACATGTTAGTGTAATTGAGAAACCATACTCACTAAAAGGCTTTGATTTACACGGGTAGAATGATGAAGATAAACATGGTCGACTCAAGTATCCCAACAAAGACGAGATGGTGAAGACACTGATAATGATCAGCACTTAACAATAATATTATGAATTTGCCATGTGTTTGTTTGAGAACAGAATGAATTTCATGCCATGTTTGATGCAACAGAGGAGTGTCAGAAATAACATCTCATCTAATTTTTATTTAAATGGTACTTGATCAGTACACAAAACAACCTTCAATGTCTACTTTCCAAAATAATTAACCATGAATTTAATAATTTTAAAGGTTAACTATGGAAATCTAAAGGATATAGAACTTTAAAGGTTAAAAAAAAAAAAAAAAGGCAACTTAATTTGTCTTTCCACAAAATGCGTGGCTGGGCAACTAGTTCCATATAAAGACCATAACGAAGAAGATGGCAAAGATTTCATTTTACAACATTTTAATGTCTTCTATATACCCAAAAGCTAGACATGAAGTTGACTTTGAAAATAAAAACCCTAGCGCACTCAAATTAGGTCATATCTTGTTAGCATGGCTAATAGATTTCAAAAACCATCCCCAATAGTTCAAAAGGATCATATCATGTGATATCCCATATGATAAGGATAAGAGTAGGTGGTGTATGGGATCCCACATTGTTTGGGAAGGAGAAGTTCTTGCTCTTTATAAAGTTCCATGCAACGAGGCTCTAATTGTATCATTGACTAATTCTTTTGAAGTATAAGCTACGTGGTTTGAGCCTTCCATTGGGGTGTTATATAGCACACTCTTTAGTAGCTGCCGTATGTTTGATTAGATCTTATATATTTTCTGATACTGCTTTAATAGAGAAGATATGCATGCAATACACTATACTAACTCGTTTACAATACAAGCTGCATGCATGATGCCGCTAATTTTCAAACTAACCATTAGAAGATAAGGTTCACAACTTCCACTAGCTCAAAACAACACTTGATCAAAGACACTATCAGTGGATGATCGCATGCATTTCTGCTACTCACATTGATCATTAATCGACCTAAAATCATAGTCAGCATCATAGCAAACATCTGAATACATTGGCTCTTGGGGGCACCTCGTAGTAGTTGGAGCCATAAATCTGGGGTCTGTTTCAGGCATGAATATGTCCTGGAATGAAAAATATGGCTGCTCCCATATACTTCCGATTATTTCAGATGCGTTGGACGAACTAAAATTGATCTCGTCCTGACCTATCAAGCATTGGTTTCTAACATCTTCAACTGGAGGATCAGTACTGCTTGAAGAGGAGACATCAATATTAGTGGACATATAGATTTGTGGTGACGTCGGGATACCTTTAATGCCATCCATGTTTGGCACTTTTGGGGAATCGCTAAGTAGGAGATCTTGATTCTCAGAAGAATCATTCTTGTTAGCTTCAACTTCCTCGGACGTTTTCACCATTTCTGATATAGTTGTTGATGACGAATTTTTCTTACTGAGCTTTTTCAGGTGGGCGTGCCAGTAATTTTTTATTTCATTGTCAGTTCTTCCTGGAAGCTTTGCAGCAATTGTAGACCATCTAAAATAAATTGAAGATAGTAAGGCCGACATTATCAAGTACTGCTGCAGTTTACAAGTTCGAGGTATTTTTATTTACAATATCTTCAACATTCGGGTTTAACTGAAGTACTGATCTGAAAGGTTTTGCTTTTCCATCTTCAAGAAGCGATATATGTTGTAGTTTATGCGTTTGATGTCAATTGTGACAGTTTAAGCAATGCTAATTCGATTCAAAAGTTAAATATTGTTGTTAACTTCAAACTGATTCTAAAAGCCAACCAGACTTCAAGTTCAATCTGCATTTAGAGTAGTTGTCAATGAAAGTCCAAAATTTAGAATCTCGTGATTATTTCCCTCTATATTGGCCCTAGCTAAACATCAAAAGCTTAAGAATTGAACTACAGTAAATCTTAACCTCTCTCCAAAACTGACAAGCTATTAAATCTATATTTTCTTATTTTATCTAACTCCCGTCCTCGTACTTCCCTGTTTTTTCAAATTATAATGCACTTTAGACATGTACGTAGTACTGCATGAGGCGTCAATCATGATGAGACTTTGAATGTCAATTCTTTTGATAAGACTCGCATGACCTTAGATATGAATAAACAATATTGTACGTTTGAGCTCAAAAAACATTATAAAAAATAAAATAAAGAAGAAAAATAGAGAGGGAAGATATATAGCTATTTTCGCTTATAGCATGTCCAATTTTTTTAAGTATCCTGCATCCATCTGAATTGAAATCTCACCCCAAAAAAAAAAAAGGAAAAAAAAGAAAAGAACTTTGTTATACATAAATATATATAAAATATAGCGAGGTGTTCATTTAAGAAACTGTATAGTTTCTATATATATATAGAATTTGAAATGTACTTACCGATTTCCCAGCAGTTCATGCCACTTAAGTATAGTTTCTTGGTCTTCATGGCTAAAGCATCCCCGCTTAATGTCAGGCCTAAGGTAATTCATCCATCGGAGCCTACAACTTCTTCCGGATCGGGTCAAATCTAAAATAAAAGAAAGTGTTATGAAAAAAATGTAAATAATTAAAACAAAATCTTTCTATCAAATGATTTAAAATTTTAAAATAAGTAATAAGTAATAATTTTAAAACTGTACATGAGAAGTTTCGAATTCAAATTTTGACTCTACACTTAAATTGTTTAACTAAATATTAGATATGTTGGGCCAATACTTATACGTAAAAGAAAGCTTGTTTCATAAATAAATGAGAGTGTTAAGATAATGAGGAATAAACAACAAAAAATCTACTTATTTTTATCAACTTAAATTTTTGAGACAAGTTATAATTATATGGGGAAAGAAAAAGCAAGAAAATTTGTTAATTAATCAAAGTATGTATAATATAATATTGATCACAGGCTGAACACGTACGCATATACGTACACCCAAAACAAGTATTGCATGCATGCAGACACCCCGAATGACAAAGCTAATAGCAATATATAAAACGTTTAAGATCATCTGCTAATTTCCTACCGGCAGCTTCAGCCATCTTACTCCAATTCCAAATACCGTATCGCTTAATGTAGGCTTTCAACTTCTGGTCTTCTTCAGGACTCCATGAGGCTCTTGATCTCCCGGGCATTTTCTCACCATCCGAAGTATTCGTCATCATGATCTCTAAGTACGTACTGCTCAGATATTTCAACTTGCAGAGGCCTCAAAACCATATAAATATGTACGAATATTAGCTGCTTCGTAGTGTCATAGGTTTGATAAGTCAAAAACGTGTTTGAAAGTTTTAGCTTTTCCTGGGCCAATGGTTTCCAAAGATAAAAAAGAAAGCTTATTTTATAAGGTCCTGGAGCCAGGTCTTAATACTTTATTTTTATTTTTGTGATGGATCACATGGGCAAGTTGATATATATATGTGTTTTTTATTCCGTCAACGATCGAGAAACAATATAAGGCCGTCAAGCCAATGGAGAGCGTTGTTGTATTAGCCAATCATCAAGACGATATTAAGGCCGGGAAGGTGCATGGAGCTGGACGGCACCGAAGTTACTTGAGTAATTGCCTTAACTTGAAAAATTAGTAAATATTTTAAGGTAATATTCCAAAACTAGTTGAACATTAATATATATATATTTATATATAAGATACGTACCAGTTATCGAACGGCTAATAATAAAAGTACTTCATCGTAGGACGAAGAAATCATCCATAAATGACTGTTTAATTAATTAACAACTCTCTTCATTATTATGAGATATGATATTCTTAATTGGCTAGAATTAAGAATAAATATGATGAAGATGAATGATACCCCTCCCTACAATTTCTTCCAATAAAATCTATCAATTATTTATTTCTTTGCATTTGTATATTTATTTTTTTGAATTTTAAAATAAAAATTATACAAATACAAATGATATTTTTTTTTTTTTAAATTAACACAGTCAGTACCCAATTCGGTACCCGGCCAGTTAATGTTGGTATAGTAGCTATAGCATCACCCTTAAAAGGACTTACAAACATAGATGTTTCCATGGAAAAATTCAGTGTCAATATGAATGCAAGAAAAGGGATGCGATAATTGACCTGTCTCAACTTTCTCAACTAATTCGAGTTTATTAATTATGTCATAAGATTGTTTAATTTCAACCCTCCGTCCTTTGATTGGTTAGTCAATTAATGCATGTACGTGGGGACAGTTAGGTGAATGGAAGATTCACACACACATGACAGGACATATATATACATATATAAAATATATATATAAAAGATTTACATTTCTTTTATATATGCTTCCTGTCTATTTGCACTGATCGATTGATCTAAAAAACTGATGGGATTTTAGTACTGCAATAAAAGAACGGAAGGCATGAATTTATACATCGCAATACCAACTCCCTACATACATATTACTTTATCACAATTAACTCAAGATTAATAATTCATGAAGTACGTACGTAGCAAGAGACATGTTTTTATCATGGAATTGATACATGATGTCCAGATAATTTCTTCATCAGTCATCAGGATTAGTGTCACGCGGCTAAGAATAAGTTGAAAAGTTGAAAGATAAAAATAAAAATATTTTTGTTCTTCATCGATCTTAAATCTTATTATTCCAAATTACACTTACTATATATGCAATACATTTAAGTAGTTGACACTTAAAACCTCTTTAAATATATATATATATATATATGTATATACACACATGCCATATCAACATTAAGCGTGATCTGGAATGTTTATAATTTTAGGTTCAGTTTGGTAACTGAGATCAGAATTTTGAGTTTTAAAATAAAATATTAAAATATTCTATTTTAATATTATTATTGTTTTGAGATTTGAAAATTTTAAGAAAAAGTTTAATTATTTATTATATTTTGTATAAAGATTTGAGAAAGTTGTAATGATGAGATGAGAATTTTGAATTTGAGATGAAAATTTTATAATGTCAAACCGAACCTTTGAATGAAGAGTGAGATTGATCAACTAACAAGTGAGGGAGACTGAGAAATGGGGGAGATTGAGAAGACCAATTATTTTGAACTTTGAATTATAACCTGTAAGCTGGGAGACAGACAAAGAAGTATTTCCAATAAGAGGGACTGGGGAGAGTAGATGTCATGTACTAGGTTATAACCTCTAAAAGTATGTCATAATTATTGATCGATCGTAGGTGTTGTGGACGTGTTTCACACCCTTGTGAATACCCTTAGTGAACCTGCACCAAAAAATCCAAAGAATGCCTGAATGGTATTAAACGCTTCTAATACCAAAGTCAGATTGTTTATATAATCTCTTTATGAATCTGAGGCTCAAATTCACTTAACTCGAATGTGGATTTTCCTCTTCTATATATAGAGCATAGGATGGAGTGATAGGGCTTATGTAACAACCCAATCCTCTATTTGATATAAAGCTCACTGCAGTTATTATTTGAATTGTATACTATTGGATAATGGGTAGATAAAGGGAAGAAATTTTGTATCTACAAGTCTCCATTTGAATATGACTATATCCTTGGGTAGGCATCTTAACTCAAGGTCTGTTACTAATGCCCGTCGATGATGCACTATTAGGAGAAGGGAAGTGATGATTTGCAACAGAGAAAATTTATGAGGAAATGGCTCATGGGGAGATATAGAAAACATAGAGAGCGTGAGATGGGTGGGTGAAAACTTACTTGTGTCAAGCTCAGGCAATGGGACTTGTTAGTGAAAAGGACCCTTGAAGCAGAGGCGAAAACCAAACCAATCGAAGAACAAGAGAGATGGAGTGAGGCTTGGAGAGATGGAGATAGGGCATTTAAGGGAGAGAGAGAGAGAGAGAGAGAGAGAGAGAGAGAGAGAGAGAGAGAGAGAGAGAGAGAGAGAGAGAGAGAGCGCAACCGTTGAGAGATATAAGGCACGCATAGAGAGAAAGAGAGGAGAAGGGATTAGTTATTGGGGGGGGGGGGGGGGCATGGTGAGTAAAGAAAGTGATAGGGAGGGAAAAACAAAAAGGATTGTGCTTGACAAAAGATGGAAACGAAAAGAACTGGGTGAACGAAACCTAATGGACATCAGTACATTTAGCACCTTTTTTTCCCTATGCAGGTTGAGCTTAAATGGTCTGGGGTCTAACCTTTGGGCTGGGTGTTGCAGAATAAGAAAAAGAAATATTTTTGTCATGATTGATGTTAACATGAGCATTTTTGGTACTTGATTCTCAAGGAGTGAATATGAGTATGAAACTTTTCTATGATTATATGATATTTATCTACTTAGTACTTTGCTCTGATATGATGTTGCATTTGAAAACTCTTTGACATGACATTCTATTTTTGCTTTTGTTCTGACCTGACCACGATTGTAAAACTATGGCATTTGTTATTATGTTGGTACCAATATTTGTATTTCTGGTGCACCCATGCACTTGGGAGACAAAGTTGTTTTTCTATGTGGCCTTTTCTGCGTGCACACTCAACGTGTTGAGTTTAAAAGGGGGAGATTTCACATTTTTTCACTACTTGTTGGCCATTAGGGTTTGCACAATCCTATCACGGGCGTTAAACATGGTATCTACTCTATTATGATGATGTTCAATGATGCCTATGTCAAAAAAAATTTCTATATTGTATTATTGTAAATAATTGGTTTAGAAATGTTGCTATGTTATTTTGATATTTTGTTTTATCTTGCATTCTATAAATGACTCATGTTTATACACTACTATGGTTTCCTGCTCACTAAGTCGGTGGACTTGTCCCTTTATCTCCCTTACTTTTTTTTCACAAATGACTTTTGTAACAACTCGCTAGAAATTCAATGGTGGAATTTATATTGGCTTTTGGAACCTTGTAAAGACCCCATATGTTTTCACGAATCAACCAATCGTATAGGTTTTAGTCTAACCACATGGTTAGTCATGTTATCACTCACTATGGTGTTAGAAGTGTGTTTTTAATTATTTGAGATAGTTAAAAGCATTAGAATGCATTATGGTCTATGCCATTAAACTCAATGGATTATTTAGGATTTTATGGTACAATAACTCATTTTCATATTTTTGGACGAAATGCCTGTTCGAAACTATGAATTTATTTTTAGGGGCACTTTGGATTGAATTTCGATAAACAAATTTCATTGTAGGTTCATATGCATATTTAGTATTTTTCAGTATCAAGTTTATCATGCACTCTTTTGGAGTGAATAATAACCTCGATAAACACACCAAGTGCAATGTTTTCAAAATCAAACTATGTAATGTCCAAATTAAGTTAGAGAAGTTTTATTTGGACACTTGGCAAGATCTTAGCCACACATGATGAATAGTATTAGACACTTGGCGGCATGAGAAACATTGATAGATTTGAAGGAATAAATATGTGAGATCATGCCACTTAAGTAAAAACTCTATTCCATCCGACCAATCATTTTCTGCCAAACCAAAGAAGATTGATACCCTAGTAAAACCCTATATGGTTGGAATCCAAAAACATGGTTGAAACCAACATCATAAATGGTTTTATCCAAATCCTAAAGTTGACCTCAAAATCCTAACTGAATCGATTTCTAGTATTGTGTTTAATCATTTGATTAAATTACTCTCACATGAACATCTTTATCCAACTTTTTTAACCTTGAATATTTGATTGGACCAAGAGAAATTAGATTTGGACTTGAGAACAATCCGAATCCTCTTAAAACCCCAAATTGAGGCCCATTCGGTTTAGGCCCATTAAGGCCCACGAAATTGGGCACCTTTGCATTGATTTTGGCAAAGGAATTTCTTCCCCCACATGGCTGATCAGATGTATTCAAGAGGGCCTAGAAGGTTCTAGAAGGGAAAAGTCAAAAAGCCACCTCACTCTTCTAAGTCTACACTCCACCATTAGAAAATATCATGAGTTGATTTTTGTGTATTTTATTGGGTAAGAAAGGCTAACATTCAAGCCTCACTTCAGACTCATCCTCTTCCATATCTTGTGCAAAAATCTCTAACCCACTCCCCACGAAATTATCTTCCTTTACACTTTTCATTGAAAGAACACCAAACACTCTGTAGGACAGCTTTTAGGTGTTCTTTTGCACGCTCATTTCGAAGCTTTTTTAGGTGCTTTATCATAAAGTATGCTTCATACAAGTTGTTTATTTGTGAGTCTAGTTTAATTGAATATCTTATTCGTTACATTTGAAGATAATTTGGTAAGTCAAATATTATTTAAACTCTAGAAAGGTCATTCTGGGCAATAAACCAGAGAGTATGTTATATTTTGGAGTTTTTGACCAAGCTAATGGATAGATCTTGGTCCAAAATTTATATGGAGTATTGTTAACATGTGTATATGATTATGGGTTGAAGATTTGTTGCATGATTAAAGGTCTTGATGAGATATTTGTTTAGATCTAAAAACTTAGAAACTGGAAGAGGAAAAACAGTTTCTGTTTTGAGAAAGTTTAAATCTTTGGTGGTTTAAACCTCTTCCAATGGCTTTGATAATTTTATTGGAGGATCCTAAACCTCTTATATACATGTTATAATATTATTTTGAATACATTTGATGTTAGTTTCAAATATACGAAATTTTATATAAATAGATATTCGAATAGGCCAAAGTGTGGATGTTCTTGGCTAAATTTATGTTTTGGTTGATTTTTAACCATGTGATCTTGAACTAGAAGCTTATATATGTTTTAGGACATCTTTTTTAAATCATGTGATGTTTTGGTTTCAAGATCACATCTATAAATCATGGATCAAAAGGTTGATTAAAGCAAATTAGAAACAAAAATCAATGGAAATAACATATGGGAATTTCGGCCTTATGGAGTTTTCATACTTGTGATTATTTTTAAATTTTTCTAAATTGATATTTAAGTCTAGGATAAAATTTACATGATTTTGGCGACTTTTGGAGTTAACATGCAAAATCCTTAAGTTAGAGATAAAATTGTCATTTCTTCACATGTAGAGAGTAAAATGAAAATTTTACTCTTAACTTAGTATTTTTCCATATTTTAAATAGTTTGTGATTTAGTTTTAACTTTTAGAATTACTAATTATAGTTTCTCGTAATCGCGCTTGAACTTTCATAAGAAACACGGAAATCAAGGTAAGTTAGCTCTTAACTTACTAGTAGTTTATTGTGTATAGGTGATAAGTAAAGAAACTACAGTGAATGCATTTACGTTATAATATATGCCATGTCAAGTTATCACATATTTGTCTGTTACTCAGAATTTAGTCTGTCACCAGTTATTCATGTGTTACACAAGATATTCTATCATGTATTGCTATACATTACAAGTATGTCATGTTAAGTATGCCATCTATTACATGTATGTCAAGTCATGTAATATTCGCTGTTGCAAGTATGTCATCTTAAATATGTTGTCTATTATATGTTATGGCATGTTATGAAATGTTACTATCTCAAGTACGTCATGTCTTTCGAGTTATATTCAAGTTTGTTATGTCTAGGATACTCGTGATGTTATCATTATGATTGTCCGAATATCTCCATTTGTAATTCATGTGAGTTACTATTGGTGAAATCATTTTGATTGTCAAAATTCAGTTCAAGTTCAGTTATGCGGATACTCCTGGTGTAATCATTCTTATTATTATGGTATCTTATTTAAAATACTCGTGATGGAATCATTCTGATTGTCATGGTATTACTGGGTACTCCTAGTGTAATCATTCTGATTGCTAGGGTACGTGTTTTAAAATACTCGTGATGAAATCATTCTGATTGTCAAAGTATTACTAGATACTTCTGGTGAATTCATTCTAATTGCTGGGTACATGTTTTAAAATACTCATGATGGAATCATTCTAATTGTCTTAGTATATCGAATGGAATATGTTAGACAAAATCATTATGATTGTTCACTATTCCTGACAAAATGACTGGCGGAATCATTTTGATTATCAGAATTTAAGTCCAAGTTCACGTTAAGTAAATAAGTCAGATCAAGTTTATGATAAGTTAAATTTCAGTTCAAGTTCAAGTTCATATCAAGAAGTTAAGTTTAAGCAGTTAAAGAAGTAATATTCCAAGTTTATGTTAAGTCAAGTTTTAAATCAAATTCATGTCAAGCAAGTCAAGTCCAGTTCACGTTTTAGTTAAGTTATGTCAGTTATGCGATGTTTTAGGTTAAGTTATGCTATGCTTACTTATAATTGTGATTATAAATTCATGTTTGTACTGCCATGAATGCATTATTAACCTGTGTAGAGATTTTATGTTAAGTTGTTAAGATTTATAATCAAATCTCCCTGTGGTAGTCCCAATTACCATTTCTCTCGAATGGTAGATCTTATTACAGGAGCGGAAGGAGAATCGGGAGCTAACCAGCTAGACATAGTCGACTGAGCAATAGTTCAACGTCAATGTTAATATAGTAGTTAACTTAAATTTTTGCTTGTACTATAGAGTTGCATCTCCAGTACTCTTTTGGATCATAGCCATTTTTGACTAGTGTCGTGATCTTAGTTGTTCAATGGGTCTTTATGTATGAAGTATATTTTAAGTATTTGTGATATTTTCAGTTTGGTGCATAGTATTGCTAAAGAAAAAAAATTTATCTGCTGCGAATATTACATAATGTTATATGTATGTTAGGATCATTGCATCTTATATGTCATGAACGGGGGCATGTAACTTTATGTTGTATGTCTCGACGCTTCAAATGTCTGTCCGATCCCCAACGAAATTTGGGAACATCACAACTTTGATGGTTGTGATAGTTAAAATAGATGACACTTGAGAGGAGTATAAGAGAAATGTGAGATAAGTGCTAGGTGGCATAAATATATTGGTGGAATTTTAGAAAATATTTTGTAGTGTTGAGTTAAATTTCTTTGGAATGATTTGTGAGGTATTTGGTTTGGAGGAATATTGCATTTAAGTTTTATATTTTGTAGGTTTCAGGTTAAAAGGATTTAGTCTCAAGTACGGAGCTTGACAATACAAGATGGAGATCTCAAGCTCTCTTGCTCTCTACAATGAACATCTTAAACTATATACTCTTTCTTTAGTATCTATTAGGTATATAATTTATGAAGCATTTCCTTTGTAATCTATTGTGCCATCTTAGCATTTTCTAATTAAATTAATTTTATATTGATGTGTTACATTCCCTTTAATTTTATTATTTTCTCAGTTATAATACTAATCTATTAACTGTTGTAGCCATTCACTTAGGTATTTATAAATAATATAAATTTGTTGCATTCTGAACTCTTGAGCCATACATATATATGCTGGAGGCCCCAGTATTTTCTATCATCAGTAACCATGTAAGGATCGACTTCGTTCTTATTCACGAGTTCTTAATGACCTAGAATTTGAAAGCCCAACTGTGAGAAGTACAAAAGATGACCCAGCTTCAACTTAGAAACAATGACAAATTAAAAAGAAAAAAGAAAAAAAAAGGAAAAAAAGAAAAAAGAAAAATAGAGTACTTGTTTATGATGTAAAGCTAGTGCGTGGTTAATAATGGGCAGTTACTCAGAGCTTCGTGTATTTTCCACTTTGCTGGAGAAGCTTTGTTGTCACAACTCGCACCCTTGAGCCTAAGCCCCACCCACTCCATCCAAACACTGAAAATGCGACAAAGTGAGTCCCATACAAAAATGAAAAATAACGAACACTTCGTCAATTTATTCTTCATTTTGCTGCATGTTCTTAGAATTTTTTCTTCACTCTTTTGACGATTCAGGGAAATCAAGAAGTCATCTTCGAAGCTACTTCTGAGTTTTTGCCCATGATCGTTGAGATTTGTTTTTCCATTTAAATTGTAGTAAAATTCAAACCAAATATCAAAAAGATGCATGTACGAGGGACGAACATGAACTTTCTTAGATTTTTACTTTTAGGTGTATGAAGCCTTGATAAACGAAATCAATTCTATCCCAGGAGCAAAGGTGGAAAACTGGTTGTTCCTCTATATTCTTCCCAATGTAAATTTACATGTAGTCTATCAAAAAGTTTTTTGATTGAGCTGCGATTATCGGTTTAAAAAATCTTCCCCAAATTTCTTTCAAATTTTAGTGTGAAAATTTTTGTGTAGAACTATGATTTTTGTATTTATAAAATATAGTGCAATTTTTGTAAGATAAACATTGAATGGGTGGGGCTCGAATGGAGGGAGGGAGTGGGTTCCTCACACCCATAGAGAGAGAGAGAGAGAGAGAGAGAGAGAGAGAGAGAGAGAGAGAGAGAGAGAGAGAGGTGATGGGGTGCTCGATGGGTTGGGACAGGATGACGGGATGAAGGGTGTGACGAGCTGGAGAGGTTTGCTGGGTTGCTACGATTTGGGGAGGTGCGGTGGAGTGCAAGGGATAATACCGAAGTGAATATGTTCTCTATTTTTCTAACGTATTTGATTTTGCTATCCACTATAATGTGGTTCATGGGATTTAGATGTAGATTGCTTACGTGTCCATTTGTTATTTGTTGCCATTGAGGGACTGCAAACGGCATAACCGTCCACAAGAGGGCCTCAGGAAAAAACTAAATATTTCTCACTTCTAACTAGCCATGGTGAAAGATATCAACCCTTCGTCAATGAATTTAAAAAATTTTAAAGTTTATGTATGTAATTATAGTAATCCATTATGTGATATATAATGATTACAAATTAAATTAAGTTGAAATAATTTGAAAGGATGTAATTTTAAAGGTTATAAAAAGTACTGCTTATTTTCTTTTATTTTTAAAATTTTCTTGTGCTCGCTTAATGATTTCCCGGCCTTTATTCTGTCCCTTAATTTCAAAGTCGACGTGTCTAACTATTCTGTCCCTTTAGTGGGTGCCATATGTTCGATGGGCATGCATGCTGGACATGGCTGTACTTGTTTACAAGCTGCATGCTTAACCATGATGATCTTTGTACAAAATTTCTGCCCAATATTAATAGCGCTTCTCGTGCCCAAAATGCCTGCATCTTTTCCCCATTTGATATTGTACTCCAGAAACTTCCCTAGGGAATTGAAACATTTGAATTACCATGTCTTGGATAGTCAAATGCATGATGTTTATTTTTACAAACTAACCATTTGAAAAGGTTCACAACTTCCAATAGCTCAAAACAACACTTGATCAAAGACATGGTTATCACTACATGATCACATGCATTTCTGCTGCTTACATTGATCATTAATCGACCCAAAAATCATAGCCAGTATCATAGCAAACATCTGAATACATGGGCTCTTGGTGCCACCTCGCAGTAGTTGGAGCCATAAATTCAGGGTCTGTTTCAGGCATGACTATGTCCTGAAATGAAAAATGTGGCTGCTCCCATATACTTTGGATTATTTCAGATGCGTTGGAAGAACTAAAATTGATCTCGTCCTGATCTATCATGTATTGGTTTATAACATCTTCAACTAGAGGATCAGTACTGCTTGAAGAAGAGATCACATCATTAACGGACATATATATTTGTGGTGACGTCTGTATACCGTTAAAGCCATCCATGTTTGGCACTTTTGGGGAATCGCAAAGTAGGAGATCTTGATTCCCAGAAGAATCATTCTTGTAATTAGATTCAACGTCCTCGGATGTTCCCACCAATTCTGATATAGTGGTTAATGACGAATTGTTCTTGCTGCGCTTTTTCAGGTGGGCGTGCCAATAATTTTTTATTTCATTGTCGGTTATTCCAGGAAGCTTTGCAGCAATTGCAGACCATCTGAAATAAATTGAAGACAGTAAGGCCGACATTATCAAGTACTGCTGCAATTTAGAAGAGCCAGATTTTTCTTTCTTCACAATATTTTCAACATTCGTGTTTAAGTGAAGTCTGAAAGCTTTTGCTTTTCCATCGTCTAGAAGCCATATATGTTGTAATTTATCGATGTGATGTCAATCGTGAGAATTTAAGAAATGCTAATTCGATTGGAAAGTTAATTGTTCATGTTAGCTTCAAACTGATTCTAAAAGCCTACCAGACGTCAATCACCATTTACAAATTATAATGCACTTTAGACATTCACATAATTTAAAGAACATTGTGTATAGTTTCCATATAGAATTTGTAATGTACTTACCGGTTCCCCAGCAGTTCATGCCACTTAAGTATAGTTTCTTTTTCTTCTTGGCTGAAGTTCCGCCGCTTAATGTCAGGCCTAAGGTAATTCATCCATCGGAGCCTGCAACTTTTTCTAGATCGTGTCAAACCTAAAAAAAAAAAAAAGGTGTTAAGATAAAAATATAAATAATTAAATTTAACTCCTCCTATCATCTGATTTAATCTTACTGAATTGAATAAGTGGTGATTTTACATGCACTACAAGAAAAATTAGTTTTTCCGGCTAAGTATACTACCGGCGGGTAAAATTTGGTCTCAAATATACTATTTTTCAATTTCAGAAAAAATCTTGCATCAACATGAAGAAAAAAGCCGGTAAAAATGATTATTTGCAGCAAGTTTAGTGCGCCACAAATACTTGGCCGCAAATAACCCCGTTGGCCATTCCAAGGTCGACTTACTAGTATTTTCGCTGTTATATGTTTTTGTTACAACGACATTATATTTTCTTACTTATTAAGGCGACTTTTAACTCGCCTTAATAACTTCTTCATAAATCATTCCCCTACCATTTTATTTCTCCACGCTCAATGCATTTTCCCTCTCTTTCTCGCTCGCTCTCTCTCTCTCTTTGGCTCTCGGGTTCTACAGGAGGGTTTCCGTTCAGAATCCAGCGCTGCCGTCAACTCGCCGGTGAGTTTGTCTTTACAACTTCGGCTCCGTTAATTTCTATCTCACTCTCTGTAACCTTCGTCGGTGAGTTGATTGTTTCTCACTTCCTTTTCTTTGTCGATCTCAACCGAAATTATGAAGATCTGGTAGGCCTAGTTTTTCTAGTTTTGTTACCCCTCGCTCTTTCCGTGGGAGTTCATATTGTTAAGTACAACATAAACATCAAGATATATCTATTATCATGTAAAATGCTGTCCTAGATTTAAACCTGAGTCCCACTTAGCCATGCATTGTAATTTAGATATAATTTGAGTTTTTTTGGCACCAAAGAACTAACATTAGAAGCGGATTTTGTTTTTGCAATTCCAAAAGAAGCCCAAAATCTTACTGAGCAGACAAAAATGAGCTCAGTCTTGACCTTCTGATTAGACAAAAATGGCTCAAGGAAGTCTACATAAGAGCCTCTCAAGAAGATTCTTCTAAAATTACCTAGACTAGGCCTATACCTACTCTCTGGGTATGACTGCTACTGTAATGAATTATGGCCGACACCCTTGTAAGTTTGTAACAAGCTCTACCGAAATAATGTAATTGTTTTTGTAATGCACAGCAGGTGCTCGAGAATATTGCTCTGTGAAAGTTGTTAAGTTTATTTTGCATATATACACATTCTTAATATCGTTCCCTGTTGTGTTGTCAAAAAAGTTTTTTCCATTTCGTACTTTCTTCGCGATCACCATACGAGAATGATTTGCATATCTGCCTATCACCCAGAGAGAGAGAGAGAGAATTCAATAAATGAAAAAAAGGCAAGATGATGAGATGATTGGTAGGCGTCCTGACCTTTGTTTTTATGCAGTTTGCTTTCTAGGTTTATTTGATGAATTATGGTACTTGCATGTGAACATGTAAACACAATGGCTGTTTTAAAATTAACATTTATTTCCTCTTGCTTCAGTTTTTAAGCTATTTGTTTCTTTCTTCCGCAAGGAAGTAATATATCAGGCAAGAATGGGCGTATTCATTGTTCATTGAATATCAATACAGAAACTGGGCGCTTATCAGCTAGGAGACCAAATTTGCAGGTTCTTTTATATTTTTTCACTTATCTTACAATTAATATACAAATAATAGAGCTAGATCTCTACTGCAAACTATTACAATTTTCAACCACATGATGTTTTCTTCTCAAATTATTCTTTTGATGCACCAAGTTTCTAATATGTCACAAACCAAGTTTCTAATTTTTTTTTGTGTAGTCAAGATGAAAGAGGAAGAAATCTAGTAAGTTCATATTGAAATTTATTAGATATTAAAAATGTAATGTTCTTGCTTTCTGTAAATCAGAATCAGCCTGCCTTGTGATATTCAATGGCTTTTTCCCAATTCTGTTCATAGGCTTTTTTGGGTGTTATTGCAGACTTGTAGTACCTTACGTGGGTGGCTTTTTTGAGTGTTTGTCACAACGCGTTATTGTTTTTTCCAATTTAAAAAAGATAAACATGATTTGTGATCAAAACCACGCAATTTGATCTGCAGACAAAAGAAATCTTAAAACCAAATAATAATTAGCTGTAATCAAGAGATCGACATATATAATAAAACCATGATCTGCTATATATACTGATCTAACAATGATCTGCTAACTCTCATAGTATGTTTTATAAGAGAAATAGGAAAGATTTCATCAGTGTTCTTAGCATGAGTTTAAATAATTAAATTTATTTGTTACTTCCATTATTTCAATATCTTATGCAAAAGTACTGCGGATGACATATATAATAAAAAGATCTATTTGATTGACATAAAGAACATTAGACTGAAGAATTAATATAATTAAAATAGTTCCTGCTTTTCAACCAAAAATAGGTCTCAATCGGAAAGGCATTGATGTTAATTAAAGACATAGAATAAATGACGTCATGATCTTATACATAATAATAATAATAATAATAATAATAATAATAATAATAATAATAATAATTCTGCACCCTACGGCCACAGGGTAGTGATTCAAAAACTTAATCTAGAGTACTTGTGAGTTGTCGGTATCAACTGTTACATGCATGCATGGCACTATGGCAGCCACCAAACTCTTTGATCATTAGTAAATAATGATACACCACACTGAAGAGCGATGAGCAATAACACATACCCACATGATTCTTTAAAGGATCTTTTCCCCAATTTACCAATTTTTAACCTTTAGGTATTTTTCGTAAATGGATAAGAGTTGGATGAAAATCACTGATAGATTTCGATCCAGTGAATATGCGACAGGCGTTAAAGATTTCATTACTTTGGCTCGATCTCATTCTACAAGTGATGAAATCCGGTGTCCATGTACCCTATGTTCAAATAATTATTTCCTACCTATAAGTCAGGTAGAGAGACATCTGTTCATTAAAGGTATTGAACGAACTTACACAACATGGATATTTCATGGCAAGGAGGAAGATTTACCTTTTATTGATGATGACGATCTTCATGATCTCGAACAAGCTGATCCTTACATTGATGACATTGATGTTATGATACAAGACATTCGGGCAGGGAATTTCCCTAATGTTCCGTCACCCAAGTCATTCTCTGCCGGGGGTTCAACCTCAGTCGGTAGGGGTGGGCAGCGGGGCCCCGGAACCCGCTGCCCTGCCCCGTTCGCCCCGCCCCCGCATAGGGCGGGGCGGGGCGCCCCGCACTATTAGGGCCGGGGCGAGGGCCCCCGGCCCGTATCCCAACCCCCAGCGGAGGCGGGGGACGGAAACGGACCCCCCCCGGTCCGTTTTTCCCCCGCCCCGCACCTATATATATATAATATAAATATATAATATATTATATATATATATAAGTTTATAACCGGATATATAAGAGAAACGGCGCCGTTTCAACAAATACCCTAACCCATAACCCAACCCCCCCACCCTATCCCCTGATTCCCCTCCCCTCCCCTCCCCTCCCCTCCCGAGTCCCTTCAGCCCCTTCGGCCTAATCCCTTCGGTGTTCCCTCCTCCCACCGGCAACCAGTCCGGCCGCCGTACGTATTCCATCATCCCTCTCTCTCGCACGACGCACGAGGCCGGACGCACGCCGCACGCCGCACGGTAACATTTCTCCTCCCCTTTTGATTTTCTCCGTTTGGTTATTATTTTTTATTTTTTTTTTAGTTTTGATCGGAGATTGGAGGTAGGATGGGGTTGAATCGGAGATGGAGGATGGGATTGTTTGGATTGTGTGCTGTGGATTCTTCGGATTGTGTGATTGTTTGGATTCAATGGATTGTTTTTTTTTTTTTTGTAAATTTCATTGTGATTCGGACCCCTAAATTGATTTAGGGGTTTCATGATTGAAACCCCTAAATCAATTTAGGGGTTAGGGTTTCGGATTGGGGTTCCAATCCGAGACCCTAATTTTGATTTAGGGGTTGAAACCCCTAAATCAATTTAGGGGTTAGGGTTTCGGATTGGGGTTCCAATCCCCAATCCGAAACCCTAATTATTTATACTAATATATATATTTGTTAATCATATACATATATATATTTATATACATATATAAATTATTTATATGCATATATATAAATTTATGGAGTTGTGAAACTTGTTTGAGATAGTAATCATCATGGACGCACGGTATGATTTATTAGGGTTTTTGGCATCTTTCTTTTCTTGGCTAGGGTTTTTGCTCTTGAAAGTATGAAATTAAGTTTTTGGCAAATTTGCACTTTTTGATCTTTTTTATTTTTCATATTTTTTAAACATCTTTCAAGATTTTAAAAAATTAAAAAATATACCAATATACTAATATTAATGTCAGTAACTATTAAGAAATGAATTTTATAAAATTAAATATATGAAAAGTAAAAATGAGAGAACAAAACTATGAAGCATATTATCAAGCACTTTTTGTTTTATTTAAAAGTTTTAAATAATTATAACTATTAGATAATTAAAATTCAAAAAAAATCAATTTGAAAATTATATAAAATCAAAAAGAGAAAAGAGAGAAGAATATAATGCCTATTAAAAAATGTCTATTAAAGTGGCCTATTAAAATAATGCCTATTAAAGTGGCCTATTAAAATAATGCCTATTAAAAATATGAAGCATCTCTCTTCGACTCTTCCTAATCAAATTATTTGGAATTGCTTATATGAGGTGTAAAAACTTATTATAGTGTAGCCATTCATATTATCATCATTATATATAAAAAGTACTTAATACATCAATAATAGTTATGTATGTAGTTTTTGCTGATTGTGTTGGATTGCACTTTGAATTTTTTTTTTTTTTTTTTGTTGGAAAATCAGGAATGTCTTCGGATTTTAGTGATAGCTCGCCTTCCCCAGCCAACACCCCTACCCCAGAAACTAACCCTACTCCTACCCCTATAACGAGTACACCTTGCCCTGCTCCGAAGCCCACACAGGGCAAGAAACCTGTATCTATAGTTTGGCAACACTTTACCAAACTAGAGGGTGGGGACCCCAACAACCCACAAGCTAAATGTAATCACTGTGGGAAAATGTATGGATGTCACTATAGGAAACATGGTACATCCCAGCTGAAGGTCCATCTAGAGGAACAATGCAAGAAGAGTCCAATTTTAAAATCCTTAGTAGAGAAGGGCCAATCTAGACTAGATTTTAAAATGGCTGATGGGAGTAGTGGGGCCGGGGGGCCAACATTGAAGGGGTATACGAAGTATAACCCCGATGAGTGTAGAAGGAAGTTAGCTCGTATGATTATCATGGACGAGCTGCCTTTTCAGTTTGTGGAGGGTAAAGGGTTCCAAGAATTTGTCCAAGAGTTGGAACCCAGATTTGTACTTCCTTCTCGTCACACCGTGGCAAAGGATATTAAGAAGATGTACCTTCGTGATAAAGATGTTTTGAGGGGCCAACTCGCGGGTTTGGTAGTTTGCCTCACTACCAATACTTGGACTTCTATCCAAAATATGAATTACATGTCGTTGACTGTGCATTTTGTTGATGCTGATCGGGTTCTACACAAAAAGATTATTAAATTTTGTCAAATAACTGATCATAAGGGTGAGACGATTGGGAAGGCATTGGAGGCCGCAATAAAGGAGTGGGGGTTGGAAAAGGTTTTGTCTGTGTCAGTTGATAATGCGTCGTCTAATGATGTCGCATTGGGATATCTAAAGAATTATCTTAAAGATGCAAATAAGACATTCTTGGGTGGTGAATACTTGCATGTTAGATGTGTTGCACATATTTTGAATTTAATTATGACTGAGGGGTTGAAAGATGTTGATGACTCGGTTGCACGAGTTAGAATGGCTGTGAAATGGGTGAGGTCTTCTCCTTCTAGATTGGAGAAATTCAAAGTTCCTGCAAAGGCTGCGGGCATAACATCGAAGAAGGGTCTTTGTACTGATGTTCCTACCAGATGGAACTCAACCTTCTTGATGTTGGAGGCGGCCCAGGAATATAAGGCAGCCTTTCAATTATTGGGTGATGAAGACATCCAATATGTCAAATACTTTGATGAGCACGGGGGATCACGAAAGCCTAATGATGATGATTGGGTGGTAGTTTCTACTTTCGTTGATTTTCTTGGATTATTTTATGATGTCACGTTGAATATATCTGGTTCTTTGTACCCTACATCCCATGGGTTTTGTCAACAAATATGTAGGGTAAAAGAAGAATTAGAAGATATGCGTAGGGGTTCCAATGAAAGGATGAGGGGGATGGCAAGTTCCATGATGCTAAAATATGACAAGTATTGGGGAGATTTGACTAGAATGAATATTTTCTTATATGTGGCTGTTATTCTTGATCCCCGTCTGAAAGTTTCAGGCTTGTTATATGGGTTGGGACTTGTTCATGATCAGGTATGGACTGACATTATTGGTGAATTGGCCCGAGATACCCTGAAAAAATTGTATGACGAGTTTATGGCAATTAAGGGTGGTACTACATCGAAGACACATACACCGACCCCAACTCCTTCTATAGACATCGTGACGGGGCCTCCTACAAAGAAGCGCAGAATGCCGTGGACTAAGACCCTCGCACAGAATCCCACACTAGTCCATCAATCTACGGAGGTCGTTTCTGAGTTAGACAACTATTTGTCAGCGGATATGGTCCAAGATGATGATGATCATTTCGATATATTAGGATGGTGGAAGAATGCCTCAAAGAAATATCCCATCATTTCTGAGATTGCTCGCTGTATTTTGGCCATCCCTATTAGCACCGTTGCCTCAGAGTCAACCTGTAGTACCGGAGGTCGTATATTGGATCCTTTCCGTAGTTCATTGTCTCCTACAACTGTAGAGGCATTGATATGCACACAGAGTTGGACGATAGGAAAGGATATTCATGTTCCGGATATTTTAGATTTTAAGGAGACGATGAGGGTGGTGATCAGTCTGGATTTGGACCACCTGGTAATTATTTTTTATTTTATTATTTTAATTTTTTTATATTCATTTCCATTTCATCGTTATTAATTTTAATATTAATTTTTGTAGTAACACATGAGACGTCTAGCACCTCTGCAACATAAAAATGTGCTCAAGCCCGAGCTGCCCCAACTGTCACACCCCTTGACTCACAGACAAGCCACAGCTGACAAGCCTCTTTAGAATGATCAATTTTTAATGATTTGTAAAAATTTTGTATTCAATAATTTGTAATGTTGATACAATGTCCTTTGGACACTTTTATGTTTGTAATTTTGTAATTGTTTAGCCTTTCAATTTTGTAATAGCTTAGTTATTATTATTAGTTTATTACGTATTAGACTCTTAGACATAACACTTTTTTTTTTCTTTTAAACTTTGGAAAATTTTTTTTTTTTTTTTTTTACTTATAATTTTATGGGCTGAAAAATGAAAATGGCCTACAAGGTATTTTTGACTTGTGGGCCATTTTGGCCCATTGCTGAGATTTATGGGCCCAAAATGGCCCAGAAATTGCTTCTGGGCCATTTTCGGCCCAGAAATTGCTTCTGGGCCCAAGGCCCAGAAGGGGGGTGCGGGGGGCTTGACGGACTGGCCCCCCACCCCGTACCCTGTCATGCGGGACCCCTATCAGTCGGAAGTGAATCAACCATGAATTTTGACCAGTTATTGGTTGATTCACAGCGTCCTCTTTATGAAGGTTGTTACAAGTATTTTAAACTTTCATTTTCAGTTAAGTTGCTACACATTAAAACACTTGGTGGCTGAAGTGTAAAGTCATTTGATGTGCTTCTTCAAGTATTACAGTCAGCTTTTTCGAATGCTCTTTTACCGAAGTCATATCAAGAGGCACGGAACTTAGAGCGGGGCCTGGGATTTTCTTACACAAAAATACATGCTTGTCCAAATGATTGCATACTTTATTGGAGGGAAAATGCAAAGAAACAAGAGTGTCCTAAATGTAAGTCATCAAGATGGATATTCAGTAACAATAAGCAACGACAAATTCCTCAAAAGGTTCTACAACATTTTCCGTTAAAGCCAAGGTTGCAGAGATTGCTTATGTCACATAAAACAGCAGCTAATATGAGGTGGCATAGGGATCAGCGTGTCAATGAGGAAGGCATTCAAAGGCATCCTGCTGATTCTGAGGTCTGGAAGGCATTTGATCAAGAACATACTTGGCTTGCAGAAGATCCTCAAAATGTACGGCTTGGTTTAGCCAGTGACAGCTTCAACCCCTTCAATAATTTGGCAAAGCCTTACAGCATATGGCCAGTGATTTTGGTGCCTTACAACTTGCCCCCATGGCTATGCATGAAAGATCCATTTTTCATCACCTCATTGTTGATTCCTGGACCAAGGTCTCAAGGAAATGATATCAATGTTTATTTGTAGCCTCTAATAGATGAACTATTAGATCTATGGAAAAATGGTGTCGATACATACGATGCCAAGGTCACAGAGACTTTTCGATTGCATGCAGCTTTAATGTGGACAATTAACGACTTCCCTGCTTACGAAAATCTCTCTAGGTGGAGAACTAAGGGGAAGATGGCATGTCCATCGTGCGAGCAAGAAACAGATTCGTTGTGGTTGAAATACAGCCAAAAACATTATTACATGGGTCATCGCCGATTCTTGCCCTTGGGCCACATTTGGAGAAAGAAAAAGAGTATTTTTAATGGCAGCGCAGAGCATCGTGGCCTGCCTCAGCAGTTGTCAGGAGAAGATATACTTAATCAACTGCAGAATATTCCAGAAACTGATTTTGGCAAATCTACAAAGAAGAGGAAGCATACCACTGATGAGTTAAATTGGACCAAAAAAAGTATCTTTCTCCAATTGCCGTATTGGTCAACTCTAAAGCTTAGACACAACCTTGATGTAATGCACATTGAGAAGAACATATGTGACAACATCTTAGGAACTTTGATGAATATCGCTGGGAAAACTAAAGATCATGTCAATGCACATCGTGACCTTTCCAATCTCAATATAAGAAAAGAGTTACACTTGATCCAGGATGGACAACATGTGAGTATGCCACATGCATGTTACACCTTGTATGGAGCTGAGAGGGCAGGTTTTTGTAAATGGTTGAATGATGTCAAATTCCAAGATGGCTTCGCTTCTAATATTGCAAGATATGTGAGTGTTGTTGATTGCAAAATCTCTGGCATGAAAAGTCACGATTGTCATATTTTTATGCAAAGATTACTACCTGTTGCAATTTGTGGATACTTACGACAAGATATACGATTAGCATTGATTGAGTTGAGCACATATTTCAAAGAACTTTGTGCAAGAACTATCAAGGTTGATGTCTTAGAACGGCTTCAGTTTGATATAGCTGTCATTTTGTGCAAGCTAGAGATGATATTTCCACCTACATTCTTTGATGTAATGGTCCACCTAGCCTATCATTTGCCACATGAGGCACTGCTTGCAGGGCCAGTTCAGTATAGGTGGATGTACCCTTTTGAACGGTATCTTGAAAAATTTAAGAGATACGTTAAGAATAAGGCCCATCCGGAAGGTTCAATTGCGGATGCCTGTATCCATGTAGAATGTTTGAATTTTTGTTCCATGTACCTCCATGATGTCGAATCTAGATTCAATCCTCAAGAACGGAACTTTGATGGAGGAGAAGATGGTGTAGGAGAAGGACTAAGTATCTTTAGACAGAAGGTGAGGCCCATGGGTTTCGCATCACATCATCAACTAGATGATGACTTGTTTCTAAAAGTAAGATGGTACGTGCTTAATAATTGCAGAGAGATTGGACAATATCTGAAGTATGTACCTTCAACTAGACATTGACATTATTGTTTTCCTTTGTTGAATTACTTAAATAGATTGTATATATCATATTTAATCACCAATGATGGTCTGTTGTCCAGTGAGCACTACCTGCATGTCAGTGAAGAGTACCTTGATAATGTCGACAGTTTGCACACGACAAATTTTCCAAATTGGTTCAAGTCACACGTATGTATTTTACTATTACATACCTCATTCACACCTTGTGGTTTTACAGCTTTACAACAAATAAATGTTTTGGTTAATGCAACCGTGACAGATTCAAAATCTACGTGTCAACAATCCTGGTGATGTTTCAGATGATCTATATGCACTTGCATGTGGTCCTGACCCTTGGGTTGCATCTTATTTTGGTTGCATCATGAATGGCATACGATTTCACACAAGGCAATGTGAAGCACATCGTAGGACCCAAAATTCAGTTGTCCTAGTTATTAGTGAACTAGATGCTCAAAGTGTTGACTTCTATGGTGTTCTAACAGACATCTTGGAAGTTCGCTACATGGGATGGCATCGTGTGTACTTATTCAAATGTGATTGGTTCGATATCTCTGATTCCAGACGAGGGATACGTGTGGGTGATCATCTTACTAGTGTGAATATGTCTCTGACATTTTATTAGGACGAGCCATTTGTTTTGGCGTGCCAAGCTTCACAAGTGTTCTACTTAAAAAATCATATGATCCCTGGTAATTGGTATGCAGTACAAAAGGTTGTCAATAGAAATGTGTATGATCTTCCCCTTAGAAATTTGATTGAAGAAAATCCTTACGATGCTAGCAACTTGGAGGCGTACCAAGAGGATGATTCTTTTGAAGAATACAAATCAGTCCATGCTGATGACAATGGGCTAGTTAACCCCATGCACAGGCTTGATGTCGAGCCCACTCAGATTGATGCATCGTTAGTAATGGAAGCTGAAGATCACAACCTTGATGTCAGAACATTTATCAACGACGATAGCAGCGAATATAGTTCCCCTTACACCACCGAACAAGAGGGAAGCACGGAAGAAGATAGTTTCTCAACGGACGAAGAGGCGAGCTAGATGTTCATTTTTTCTCAAAGATAATGTTGAGCTTTAGCTGAATGTACAATTTTTTCTCAAAGATAATGTCTAACTATTTATTATTTTTCTATTGATTATTGTCATTTTCTGCATCACCCATTAATTGCTTTAGTACTCTATATGGTTTGGATGTATAGCCACAAATATTTCCATGCAGGTCCGTGCATAACATGCCTTTAGTTGGAAGAGGCGGAGGTCGATCACGTGGTGTATGCTATGGTCGAGGTTGATCTTCCTGTGAACCAAGCATTAGAGGTAAAGCACCCGTTGCTACATTGAATCTTAGTGGTGATGGCATGTCAACCTCAGATGACTCAACCGTGCCATCAGATGTCGTTCCAACCACCGAACCGCAAGAGCAGGGGGTTGAGGTGGACTCAACTATACCGAAAAATGGTAATAGTTTGCTGTTTGTATTTATTTCAAATTTTATTATTCTAACCAGCCTCTTTAATATGTGGTTGAATGTGTGGACAATATAATAAAAGTTGAAGAGGGATTAGTACCGCCTACCCGGAAACGTGGACGAGGAGCCACAAAGAACCTCGTGTTTGACACGATTCTAAAGTTTGGGCCGATAGCACTAACCATAAAGGATGGTGAGACATCACCATGTTGTGAAAACTGTACAATATTTACAAGTAGGCTTACTTGGTTGGTGAAGCACCATGTCGACCTGAGTCACCCAAGCTGGCATGATTTACCAGATAATGAGAAGGAAGAGTTGATCGCTCTTGTCCGGGTAATATAACATAAACTCATACTAGCACATGTTCCAGTGTATTTTTAGTTATTATTTGTGGTACCAGATAATTAATGTGTTTGTTGTTTGTCTTTAGGCCGACTTCGTCCTTGACTGGACAAAGAAGAATCATCGAGATACAGTAACAAAGACACTTTGGAAGAGGTTCAATCATATTCGGTATGAACTTCACAAAAAGTACAAGAGTTACAAGACGAACGAAGAAGCTCTTGCAAATGTGCCAGAGTTGGTGACACCAGCTACTTGGGTGAAGTTATGCGCTCGATGGTCAAGCGCGGAATTTAGGGTAAGTCTAATTGACGTTGATTGTTCTATTTTTTATATGTTTATGATCTAGTTGTGTTACTACAAGTCTGTGAATTGTAGATGATATCTGAGAAAAATAAAAGTAATAGAGCGAAGCAACAAACAAACCACACGGCTGGACGAACGTTCTTCGTAAGACTAATGCAAATGAGGGTATGAATTTTATTCAGATTTATACATGTTATTTGCTAATTTTAACCGACAAATGTTGGAAGTAACATATTATTTGCTGATTTGAACCGACAAATGGTATTAATCCCTGCTTGCATTTGTTTTCTAAGAGTGATGAGCACCTTATTGATTTCTTTAAAGAGGTAAGGTGGAGTAAGAAGAAGGGTAAATTTGTGACTCCAGCGATGGAAGAGAAACATGTGAGTGACTTTCAATGAATCCATGTGTACGTATTATTTACCTTGTAGTTTTGAACGAATCCATGTGTACATATTAATGTGTGATTTCACTTCCTTGAATAGAATGAAATGGTTGCCAAGTACTCTAAGTTAGAGCCTGAGAAGTAGACTAAGGATGTTGCTGCATCAATCTTTAGGGAGGTACTAGGCCACAGGCTAGGGTATGCAAGGGGGTTGGGGGAGATGGTTATCCCCAAGTCATCTAGACAGAACATTGCAGAAAAATTTGCAGCATTAACAGAATGTGCAGAGAGGCATGAGAAGGATGCTGAGTATTACAAGAATCAATTGGAAGAATTATGGAGAAATGTAGAGAAAGTGTTGGCGAAGCAAGCCGAGTACGACAAATTATTAAGTTCATACATGGAATCACAGAGGCAAACCCAAGGAGAGTCTCATAGAGAAACTCAAGGACCTGCATAGGTAGTTCCATTTCTAGTCAATAAGATTTTTGTGAGTTTTTTGTATGACTTTGGTTTCTGTAGGCTGGGACCAAATCAAGAAGTGAAAAAGGTGCATATCTATGATTCTCTAACCTTATATATATATATCTAAAATATTAATTAGTCCCCTTAAATATTGCTCTTTTTCTTATCATATCACAAAATTGCATGTTTTTTTGTGATTTTCTAAGTACCTCAATGATTAATATGACTTACATGATAGGATGGAACCATCACGTCATCTAATACTCATGGACTATCTACAAGTAAAGATAGATGCATTGTTTAGATATTGAGAGGAAGCTACTTTAAAAATGATATGGGTATACATTATATTTTAGTTTTGGAAGTCCTTTCCTAATTTTGTAGTTGCAATTTAAATTTCTGTTGGGCTTTGGAAACTAAAGAAAAATTTGTGAATCCAAATTTTTGCAGCTTTGAGATCAATGAAGGAGGCTTCCAGTTTTCAGATGAAGAGGTATATCTTAAGGTTTTGAGATGAAGAAGGCAGCTTCCATGATGATCAAGACTTGCTTAGGAAATCCTTGTTACACAATAAAGTTGAGGAGTACACATGTAAACTTACATTGATCCATTAATGTGGGATGTTGGGTTGAATTTCAAATAGCACTTTTTATGATGAATGAATGATATACCGATACATGTTGGGGATATTTGAAACATTTGTATCATATAAACGATTAATTCATGATATTGTATGCCTATTAGGGAATATGTTGATCTATTATATGTGTTGGCTATTGTATCTAATGGAGGACTACAGGTGTTTAAAAAAAAAAATAAGAGGCTGAAATGGTAAATAATTGTAAAACAGAGAATTCAGCAGGAAAATATTTTTGCTGCGGCGACTTATAGTCGCAGCTAATAACATTATTTGTCGCCGCAAAAACCCAATCCTACTATGATACCAAAAGCTTATATAAATCTTTTCCGACGCACTATTTGACTTTTTGCGGCCACCATTTGTCGCCACTAAAAATGTTTTGCCACTACAGTAACTCACGCCATAAATTTGTTCTCTTCACTCAACAATTGCGACAAAATACCGGCGGGGATGATAGTCACAAAAACTTATTTGCGGCGACGTATAGGTTTTTACAGCTATATAGGGTCGCCGAAAATGGTGACTTTTCTTGTAGTGGTGGTATTAGAATAAAGGTCTTGAGTTTGAAACTTGGCTCTACACTTCAACCCACTTAATTATATTAAGGTCGTGACTTAATTACTAAGGAAAAATGAAATGCAAGAAAATTATGTAATGAATTAATGTATCTATAATATATTCATGACAGGCATGAATGATATATAAAGCTAATAGAAATATATATATAACGTTTAAGATCATCTGCTAATTAATTCATACCAGCAGCTTGAGGCATCTGACTCCAGTTCCAAATATTAGGTAATTATGATTAGTTAAGGACATGAATACTCCAGTTCCAAATATCATTAGTTAAGGACATGCATGGTAGTGTCGGGCCTGTGCAAAAATGAGCCTGACCCGCTCAAACCGAAAGGCCCGACACTACCAGCCCGATAAAAGCGGGTTAAAATCAGAAGCGGGTCATCCAAGTATTACAAGCGGGCGAAACCGAAGCATGTAAATAAACCCGTAGGCCGTATCTCCCTTCTTCAGAGTAATGTAGACCTCTCGCTCTCTCTCTCTCCCTCCTCGATCACGCATGCAGAAACCGAGTCTCTCTCTCTCCTCTATCGCGCCTCCAAGCAACAGAGTCTCTCTCTCTCCTTGATCGTGCCTCCAAGCAACTGTGTACTCCAAGCATACACTTCAGCTGCTGCAGAAACCCTAGCTAGTGGCGTTCTCCATCGCTGTTCACCATCACTGTTTGGCCGCAGCTCCAAGATCAAGTCGATTTGATGAGGTATATTCCGTTTCTCATGCTCCAAATTTCTCTGTCAAAACCATGGAGAAGAACCACTGGATTTGTCTTGCTCCGTATCAATGGCCTCACGCAATTACTCATTATACAATTATCCGAGAAGCCCACTTGAAGTTATCGGCATCTTTGGGGAGAAACGAAGGGAACCCAGGAGTGGAGTATACTCTGAGACACTTTGGGGCTCTGCGTTTGGTGTGCTTTGGGGGTGGTGTCGGTGCGGAGATGGGTGTGAGGGTTTTTTAAAAAAATAGATAGTTTTACCCGACCCGAACCAGTCCGAGTTAGATCGGATTGTTTCTGGAGCAGCTGGTTCACAGGTAACCTCGGGTCGGGCCAATATATTGCTTGGGCGGGTCATTGCACAGGCCTCGACGCTTAATGTAGGCTTTCAGCTTGTTGTCTTCTTCAGGAGTCCATGAGGTTCTTGATCTCGCAGGCATTTTCTCACCATCTGAAGTCTCCATCATCAATATCTGATTCAAGTATTGTTCATATATTTCAACTTGCAGAGACCTCAAAACCTCATAAATAGTTATGATTATTGCTCGGTAGTTATGTCATAGGCCATGAATGCCAAAATTAGCGTGTTGATCGAAGTTTTAACTTTTCAAGTGACAATGATTTCCGAGGAGAAAGAAATTGATCATGTTTTTATTTTTATTTTTTGCGATGGGCAAGTTGATATATATATATAGAGACGTGTGTGTGTGTGTTTTTTTTTCCCGTCAGGGATGATCAGCAAACAATATAAGGTCAAGCCAATCAGTGTAGTTGTACGTTGTATTAACAAATTAATTAATCAAGAGGATATTAAGTGGAAGGTGCATATATGCAGAAGGATATATATATGGCACCTAACTTCATTATTGAATGGAAAATAATTAATATATGTCTAAAAATACAGTAATCATTAATTAGACTTAATTAAACTTTTTAATTAAGATAATATTCCAAAAATATAACTATAATTAAGATACATACGTACTAGTTATATAGTAATGATTATGTGACAAAGAAAGAAATCATGATGGATCGATAAATATTAATGCAGTACGTTTAATTAATTAATAATTCTCTTCAGATATATATATATATATATGTATATATTCTAGCTAATTATTATAAGATTATATATATACCCCTAGCTAGAATTAAAATTGATCGATCGTGACGACAAATATGATGAAAGTCGATGACGATCGATGATTAATGATACCCCACACTACAACAAATACTGGCTTTTGCCACGGGTTCTTTTTCCATGACAGAACATCGTGTGTTATAGTGACTAATTGTCACCAAAATAAAGCATGGGAACAAAACTAGCCTTTTTACCATGAAATTCCTTCGGTGACAATAATATAGTGGTAATAGGGATATTAATCAAGAAAAAATTTATTTTTCCCACTACTATGTGTTAATGGGAATTAAAATTTACAAAACTTTTAGTACCTTGTAGGTTAAAAGTTATAACGGCAAAGGAATTTTTTTTCCATGAAATATCCATGATCGCAAAACCCATGGCTACCCAGCAGATAGTCCCTCGTGAGTAATTTATTATTTGCCACTAAGCTATTTGATCTTTATCCCACGAAATATACCAACAGTTAATGCATATTTCTCTAATTGCACAACAAATCCCGCTATACCCCGCCCGATACTGGGTCTTTCCTTTACTTTCTTTCCTTTCTTCCCCACCCCTTTCCTTTCTTTCCCAACCGTTGCGCTCCCCCCCTCCAAACTTGTGGCCGCCACCGGCCATTGCCCTCGCCCTACAACTGCACCGCCTCTCACCATAGTCGTGTCGTCCCCTAGTACTATACTAGTCGTCCCCAACCCGTGCATCGAAGCAGAGTGAGAAGCAATTTCCCACCAACTGCCCTAGCCTCCAGAACCACCTCCATAGGCCTCAGCTAGTGCATCCCCTCTCTCTTGCAGCTTGGAGACACAGTCAGCCTCACTATCTTCTCCCTCCATCTTCTATCTCTATTGGTGGTTTGATTGTGTACCATTTGGGCTGACTTTGATAGGATGGTGTAAGATTTCTCTAATTCTCTTATGATATGGTTGTGGCAAATCTGATTCATGTAATTATTTCTTATTGTCAATAAATAATTGGTGATAATTTATAACCATGCCCCCTAATTTAGATAGGTGTTTCTGCTGATTAGATAGCAGCGATTGTTGTGAAAGCATTGTATGTACATATTTGTATATATTATTTATGTAACTATTGGTGTGTGGGGATTGGTTCCAAAATGTTAATTTTTTTGCTAGATAGGTGAGGGGGTTGTCCTTACTAGTGTTGCTCTTCTACTTAAGTGTACAGGTTAAAAAAAATTTTATAGTTTGCCAATCAATTACATATCTGTTTGATGTTTTTAAGCACATCCATGCATGCATCCATGATACATAAATGATAGGAGATAGTATTGTCAATTGCTAATCCCTTTGGTCATGTTTAAACCATGAAACCATTGACAGCTTGTCCTCATTTGACTGCACTATTGTTTGGTCTTTTGTTGTAAGAACACAAGAAAAGGCTAACCCACATCTTGGCTTATTCTCCAAATGGCTAATCAATATTGTAATTGGACCTATTTAGATTTTTATACAAATACAATTCCATCTACTAGGTAATCTAGTTTTGGGACTTGTCACTCAGTGAGCGTCTATCATACCGATTCTGCTCTATTACACTCCACCTACCTAATGTAGGATGCAGAGGACTTTAGAAAAATCTCTATAGTTCTTATGTTGCATTGAGTGCCTAACGCCACAGGTTTTACAAAACTAGCCCTAATACATTTGCAATGACCTGAGGAAAGTCCAATCCACATCTAAATTACACTTCATAAAGCTTGCATACCAAGTCGTAGTTAGAACTCCATAATCATCATAAAGCCTGGTTACACCTGGTAAGTAACCAATGTGAGTTTTGATACTCAATGCACCTTTACCAATACATATTTACCTCTATGATGCCTCATCCACCCAATGTGAGACTTGGGGGCGTTACAAGAGTACCCCTCTAGCATCTAATCCTCATTTGAGACTAGCTGTTTGCATCTAGTCATATGGGTTCAAAAACTACTCAGGGCCCTTATTTCTCATCCCCTTTTCATCTTTGCAACTGTTATAGTGTAGGGTTTTGTGTTGTATTGTTAAGTTGAAACGGTTCTATACCCATGCTTAGATGTATGGTGAAGGTTTTGCTCTAATAGATGTGTAAAGGTTGTTAGTGTTTGGACATCTATTATTATTTGAGTTTAGAATTCATTTTTTATGCTTCTAGAGGTAGAATGAGGGTATGAAAGTATTTACTAGGCCTGCATAATATTCCTCCTGAATATTATATCTAAAAATTAAATTTACTTTGATGTACAGATTAAAATTGCGCTTCAAGTTCTTACCCTCCTGTGCCAGACCAGTTACCAACAATTTATCGAAGCTTTGGTGAGAATTATAATGAAAGGGTCCTGCTTTCAATTGTCCATGAAACTTTGAAAGTTCTTGTTGCTCAGTATAACGCCAGCCATGAGGCATTACTCAGAGAGAGGTGATTTTCAAGGCTTATTCTTCTTTAAAGTTCTAATTCCAAATTGATCTAATGATTTTGGGTTACTGTACAAAATCAATCTTTGTCGTCATTGCCTTTTATGAATAAGCTCGTTGGGTCAGGGATAATGTTATGAATAATTTTTACCTTTGTTTTATTGAGATTAGTGTAATGTTTCCCATGATTTAGTCAATTATATTAATACATCTCATTTGATTGGTCCTGCTCTATACTTCAAATTTGTTTCCTTTCCTTCATGGTCCCTAGAAGGAAAGGATACTTCAATTGCAGTATATTAAATAAAGATGGGCTCTAATGATGTATCTAACTTTCCTGTTTATGATAAAGCCCTCTATTTTTTGGTGGCTGTCAGTAGGAATATTCAAGAACTTTTGCTGCAACAGTAGCCAATTTCTTAGTTGCGTTGGATGATGTTTGGAGTGGAGGCTTAACTTTTGGGAAGGAGTTTATAGCTTCAATTGAAGCCAAACAAATGGCCTGCACAAGAAGTTGAGAGGGCTAAATTTTCCTTCGAAAATTTATTTCATATACAAGAAAAAGTATTGTTATCAGAGTACAGGTGAGTCAGAGGGGATGTGAAAGTTTAGATACTGCCTTAAATTTGGTGCAAGATGCCTCATGTCTTTATTTGCTAAGTCTCTATCATATGTCATAGAGAATGCTTAATTAAGGCACCAAAAAAAAAAAATGTCATAGAGAATGCTTATCATTATGATATAATTAGTTTGATCTGTTCTCCCCTGATGTCATTATAGTGAATTGGTTTAGACTATTGGACTGCATATGAATCATATTTACACCATCTTCCTTGATCAAAAGGGAAGTGTGCCTTACTCATTATTGGCTTATGTTTGTGCATTTAAGGCTAACTGATGCTTTAGTGAGATTTGGAAGTCATGTAACAGGTGCCTAAATGAGATCGATAGATAGAGAGAGTTAATTTTATCCACACCATTATCAGATCGGGTTTGCATTCCCATCTAGTATAGATGGGAATGCAATGCATATGCAGTTATCCTGATATTAAAATTATATTTGGTTTTCAACTGATCGTATATTAATAATCTGCTTCATCTGGTCCCAGTAGTCTGTATATGAACCTCTGTTTTCTATCTTAGCGGTAAGAATTAATGAAACCAATCTCCTTCTAGCTTATGTTGCTATATAGGTGTTCTTGATGAAAGCAACCTATCTAGAATGTATTAACAGAACATAACTCTAATGCATAGTGAATTCATAACCTGATCATAACTGAGTTATTTTTTGTATGTTAAATATAACCAGGGCTGGGATATGGTTGCCTAATCTACCACTATTAGCTAGCTATTTTGCTCTATTCCTGTCAAAATTTCTTTAAAACAAACATCTCACTATCTCCCATCCTGTACTATATTTATTATCGTATATATATATATATATATATCTCTTTATATATATAAATGGAAGAAGATAGAATTGCAAAACTATCCTTGAATATGCGAATTACCAAAATGTTACTCAGTGCTAATTTCAGCCTATCATGTCAAATTAGCAATATACTGTAATGGTTTCAGTGTCTCATGTCATGTCCTTAAGAGTGTTATCCCTGACCTCCTTCTTCGAGTCTGACCTGATTTTGCACTGGCTGGAACCATACTTTTGAGATTCTCTCATGTCGCCCTACCACTCATTATGTGCTTAAATGTGACCATGGACTCATGTCCAGATGCCTTACATATGTGCGGTCATTTTTTTGTGCATAACTTTACCAAGCCATATCTAGCAATAAAGCATATGAGACAGACTGTTTCATGCAGCAAGAAGAAGTATTTACCTATTATTTCTAACCAAGTAGAAATATTTTTATATGTTGCAAATACTGGCTTGGGATACATTTTAGCTAGATCCAAACTTTAAGCAAGGGTTTTCCTAATATCTGGATTTTTTGATTTAAATGGCTGTATATAACATTTTCTATGGTTTACTTGAAATGCTTTCTCTGAACATCATGCATGCATGCAGCGTGTAGATGAATGATAATTCAGTAGGTTTATATCAAATATTTGGAAATGCTACAAAGGCATACACACATTACTACTTTACAGCGTTAGTTATTAACAATTTCTGAGAGTAACAGATTATATATACAACTACTACATCTGTAATATTCTATTGTTTTATTCACTCTGATGCATCATTAACAAATGATTAAGTGTAGCTACTTCTTCCTTTATTTGAGTATAAATACAAGATATGGTAGTATATATATATTATACCATATCTTTAGCACTTTCGACTGCAAGTGCTAAACAATTTGTTTTATCAACACCCAGATATCCAGTTAGTTAACCTGCCTATAAATGTAAGAACTTACCAATGATTGTTAAGTGCATTTGATCAGCTTTTAATAGCTACACTCACAATTCTACTTTGCTTCTTTGTATGATATGGTTTTGATAAAACAGCCGGACTCTATTACTCTGCTCTGGGGAAGGCCCATTTATATATTACACACTAGTCTGTCCAGAATTAGGTATGTTTTATTGTGGAATAAGTACACACAGTTGAAGTACTCTCGCATTTCATTAAACTGCAGCCTTTTGTAGTCAGTGAATAGTTATGTTTGCTGACATCCTTCCACTCCCAGTGTCCGATTTCATCACTTGATCTTAGAAAGGAGTTCTATATGTCATTTTTTTATTAAGCTGATCTTGTCCTATGATATATGTGTCCCCTTTACTTATTTGGAAACCTTAGCAGCTAATAATGACCATACCAGATAGGGTTTTACATCCTCACATTACCTAATATGCACCACAATATTCTTATACCTCCTTATTTATAAGCCAACCACCTTAAATCCCTCTAATTTAACAATAAAGTGGGCATCCATTTCCTCTAATTGAATCATTCTTGGCAACCATCTGGGTTTAGTTCTTTCATTGCTGTCCATAAAATATGTAAAACCAAAACATTCATACATTGCCTGAAAATCAGCCTTGTATTCACTGGTTATCTATCAGTCCAATTGTATTATATACACTACTTATTAGACCATGACTTAAATCAACCTTCCTTCATATCATGGATTTATTAGGCAGTTCCTAATTGGGTTGTTATCACTAAGACTGGTTGAACAATCGTTGTGCGTAGTGCAAAGTAGGAAGAGAATTTGTGAAAGATACTTGGAAAGAAAATCTCTTTATGTCCTTGGCATATATTTTATGGATATTTTGTTGCAACTTATATATACAACCATCTTGTTATATATATATATATATAACAAGATCGTACACAAGTCTGAAATTATAGGAGATATCCAAAAAAAGGTCGTGACTTCAACCATCATTCCTCTCATGTTGATTCATCATGTACACAAGCGAAAATTTTTGGCTTTTTACTGTCCTATAATTAAAGTAACATAATTTTGCCCTCCAAATCCCATTCTACTCTCCATGTACCTTAAATATTATTTGTATGCTGATAAGTTACATTTCAAATTGAGTATTGTGAAAGCAAATTTTAGATAGTGTGTTTTATGTTAGAACACACTAAAAGGGACTCCAATGAAAAAACATTGCTCCAAAGTAACGTAGCTCTTAACATTTGTTTTTGTACATAAACCTATCAGCAATTTTAGCACCTTCTTTTCCTCACTATTGCGCCAATTAACCTGTTCCCATAAAGTAACAACACTGCACAACCAGCCAAGAGCGTGTATTTATTCAGTTATTTGCTCTTTCACCTTAATAAATTGAACTATAGACTAATTTTGTCTATTTAATGTTGGCTACTTATTTAGATTTAACATTTGGGTAGTTTTTATGATATCTATGCAATTATGCTGGTCCTACTATTGAAAGTAGGACTAACTTATTCCATGCACACCCATTTCACGATATATCCTAACATACTCTTTTCTACTACCTGGTAAGCTTCATAAGATGGATAAGGCTTGGATGCATATTGAAGATAGATTGCACTCCACTGAGTATGCTAAAGGGGTTAGACAATTCCTCTCTATGTTGTTCGCCCACACTCCTAACACTGATCAGATTAAGTGTCCATGTAGAAGATGTCGGAATAGAGCTTTCCACTCCATTCGTATAGTCGAGGATCATTTGTTCTTCAGAGGTATTGATCCAACTTATACGGAATGGATATTCCAAGGAGAAGATGACCCTTTCCTTTCTGTTGCACTCTCTGCCGATGAAGAAGCTGATACATCTTCTAACAATGATTATATTGATGATCTAGACGAGATGTTAGATGACATCCGCCATGGGTTGTATATGGAATATCATTCTACTGATGAGGGATACATAGATGCAGATGATCAAGATCAGACCTTTGATGGTCGAACTAACTTTAATTTCGAGGAGTTGGTAGCTGATGCATGACACCCACTTTATCCTTTATGTACCAAGTTCTCAAAGCTATCATTCATCGTCAAGCTTCTTCACATCAAGAAAATTGGTGGTTGGACCGTGGAGTCCTTCGATATGCTCATAAAGCTATTGCAAGAGGCATTTCCAGATGCCTCTTTCCCTGACTCATATAATGATGCCCGTCGCTTGGAGCATGGATTGGGGTTTAGTTACGAGAAGATACATGTCTGCCCAAATGATTGTGCGTTGTTTTGGAAGGAAAATGCATCGTTAGATGAATGCCCTAAATGTAAAGCTTCTAGGTGGGAACAAAGCACAATTCACCAACGAAGGTTACCAAAAAAAGTTCTCCAATATTTCCCCCTAAAGCCATGATTGCAGAGGCTATATATGTCAAAGAAGATAGCCCAAGCCATGAGATGGCATGTAGAAGGCTGTGTTGAAGATCCTACATGCATGCAACATCCATCAGATTCTAGGGTTTGGAAGGACTTTGATAACAAACAAGAGAGGTTTTCCGAAGACCCTCGAAATGTTAGACTTGGTTTGGCAAGTGATGGGTTTAACCCATTCAATAACATGCGTAGGCCGTACAGCATTTGGTTGGTCCTGCTTGTGCCTTACAACTTGCTGCCTTGGGCATGCATGAAAGATCCATACACTATGTTATCATTGCTAATCCCTAGCCCTAAGTCACCATGTAATGATATTGATGTGTTCTTGCATCCTCTCCTTGAAGAGTTGAAGGAGTTATGGTTAGAGGGTATTCGTACCTATGATGCGTACAGTGGGCAAGACTTTAAGTTGCATGCAGCGCTACTTTGGACTATCAATGACTTCCCCACATATGCCAATCTTTTCGAGTGGAGCACGAAAGACAAGTTGGCATGCTCGTATTGTACATCTGATACAAATTCTCAATGGCTGGTATATGACCGCAAACATTGCTATATGGGTCATCAACGATGGTTGCCCCTAGATCATAGTAAGAGACGCAAGAAAAATGCTTTTAATGGGTATGAAGAGCACCAACTCCAACCATCAAGGGTCAAGGGAGAGGAATTGCTAGAACAAATAAGTCAGGTGTCACATGTTCAGTTTGGTAAATCTTCTTCGAAGAGGAAACGAATGCTCAATCATCTAAATTGGACAAAAAAAATCCATATTTGGTGAGCTTCCCTACTGGTTATCCTTGGGTTTGAGACATAACTTGGACGTCATGCATATCGAAAAAAACATATGCGATAATGTGTTGGAACTTTGTTGAATATTGAAGGGAAAACTAAGGACTCTGCCAATGCACTAGGGATTTGGCAAATCTTGGAATAAGGAAAGAATTGCAGTTATAACATGATGGCGAGTCTGTAAGAATGGGTCTTGGTTGTTACATGTTAAATTTAAATGAGCGAAGGGCTTTTTGTGCATGGTTGTCAAAAGTAAAATTCCCTTATGGGTTTGCATCGAATATTGCCCAGTGTGTCAATGCTAGTGAGGGAAAGATCAGTGGAATGAAGAGCCATGACTATCATGTCTTTATGCAACAACTGTTGCCAGTTATTATAGGTGGGTTCTTACGGGCCGATGTGCGTCAAGCCTTAATAGAGTTGAGTGCGTTCTTCAAAGAATTATGTTCCCAAACTTTGAACTTATCAGTGTTGCATTGCCTTCAAGCTAATATTCCCATCATTCTGTACAAGCTAGAAATGATTTTTCCTCTTGCTTTTTGTGATATCATGGTACACCTTTCTATTCACTTGCCAAAAGAGGCTCTATTAGCAGGACCCATGCAATACAGATGGATGTATCCTTTTGAGAGGTATTTAGGAAGCGGCCACCTCAAGATTGGATGAAGCTAAATTCTGATGGTAGTAGCTTAGGGAACCCAGGGCCTACTGGTGCTGGGGGGGTTATTCGTGATAGTCTTGGTAGGATTCACTAAGCTTATTCGGTCTTCTTGGGTTGTGGGTCTAATAATTTCGCTGAGTTGAGAAGTTTGTTGGAAGGGGTTAGGAGGTGCCACCAGTTTGGTTTCCGTCGGGTTGAGATTGAGATTGATTCCCAAATGATTGTCCGTTGGTGTACTAAGGGTCAGTGCACTATTTGGTATCTAGAGGATTTTTGGGAGGAATTAAGGGGTCTTTTGGGTTGTATGGAGTATTGCTTGAACCATGTGTTTCATGAAGGTAATGCGGTGGCCGATTTTTTAGCTAATATGGGAGCTGGGGGTTTAACTATGGATTGGTCTTTTAACGATACTTTACCTGAACAGCTTCGTGGTCTGCTTTGTTTGGACAGAATTGGTCTCCCTTATTTGCATAAAGCGTAGTACCTGGTATGTTTCTCACTTTTTTTGTTTTCTTGACTCTTTGATGTTGACTGTTCCTTTTGCAAGTGCTTTGGTTTTGGTTCTGGTTTCTATTTTTTGTTGAGTTTAGGCTCGTTAGATTTTTTTGGTCCTTTTGTCTTTTGGGTTGTTTGTTTGGACACTTGGTTTTGAGTTAGTTTCTTAGCGCTTATCTTGTACACCCCCAAGTGTTTTAATGTTACCACGGTATTCCTCCACCACAAGTGAGGGTTTTTTAATAAAATTGGGACGGGGCCGCTATGTGGGTGGCTACCGGCTCTTCTTAAAAAAGAAAAAAAAAAGAAAAAAAGAAAAAAAAAAGAGAGAGGTATTTAGGAAAGTTCAAGCGGTATGTTTGAAACAGAGCCCGTCCTGAAGGCTAAATTGCTGTGGCATATGTGCATCTCGAGTGCCTCACATTTTGCTCTATGTACCTTCATGATATAGAAACTAAATATAATCGAGAGGAATGCAATACTGATGTACCCATTGAGTCACCTGAGTCGGGAAATGCGGCAAGTTTATTTGTTTTCTCACAGAAGGTTAGCCCATTGGGGACAGTGTACTCACACAAATTAGCCGACACACTAATGGTCAAGGCCCAATGGTATATACTTAATAATTGCATGGAGGTTGATGAATACATTGAGTAAGTACATCAATCTTGAATTACTTACTTTAGTAATTGATATATAATGTTACTACTCTCCATTGTAACAATTCCATGTTGAGCTTCACAGGGAGCACTATAACGAGATGAAAGAAGAGGACTCTGATAACATCGACCGTAGGCACCAGAGTCAATTTCACGCGTGGTTTAGAGCACGCGTAAGATTTTATCCCCTGGATATTGCTTTATATCGCTACATTTTGTAATATTATTGATTTAAAATAAAAAAAGGGAAATAAATAATTTTCCTTTTTCTGTCCATTCGACCATAGATTCGAGAGAAACGTGTAGTGGCTCCAACGACGGTGTCTGATGAGTTATATGCATTAGCATGTGGTCCAAAACTGATGGTCGCATCTTATGTCGGATGCATAATGAATGGTGTTCAATTTTATACGAAAGAGCGAGAAAGGCATCGCCGCACTCAAAACTGCGGGGTGGTGGTTCATGGAGAGCATCAGGGATCCCCGGTTGACTTCTACGGTGTGTTGCATGATATAATAGAAATACGCTACATGGGTTGGGGCAAGGTTTATCTATTTCAATGCACTTGGTATGAGGTTGGTGACCTGAGAAGGGGGATACGTGTCAGGGACCACTTAACCATAGTGAATAAGGATAGGCAATAGTATAAAGATGAGCCCTTCACACTTGCGTGCCTAGAAACTCAAGTATTTTATCTGTCCGATCCGATCTTGGGGGGAAGTTGGAATGTTGTGCAAAAGCTTACAAGTAGGAATGTTTATAACATTCGTGCAATGACCCAAGTTGAGGAGATGTTGGATGATGATGAGTCATCAGGGGACGACCTTGATGTCGATGGGGGGGGGGAATTTGAACAACTATCCCCCTAGTCTTGCTGTCGATGAAGCCATGCTTGATCCACTGAACCGAGTCGATGAGGAGCATTTGGCCGTTGATCTAACTTCCATCTTGCCTCATTGCCCGTCCCAACCAGTTGACGATGAAGCAACACTGGAAGACATAAGCTCCAATGATAACTCCGATAACAACACCAACCATCAGCCCACTGGGGAGACAGATGATAATGATGATGGTAATGTAGAAATGGTTGTGAGTTTGTAACCTTTAAGTTGAAATGAAAAGAGGCATGTCATTCTAATCAATTCGACAATCTGTTTTCCCAATCCTAACAAACTATTTGCCACTGCGTGTATGTGGAAGCATGGTGAAATTATTGTATTTTGGCATTTATTGAGGATTTTAGAGGGTGAATATACTTGTTTGATTAGAAATGGAAGTAGAGAGTAACTCATAGTGGAATTCCTTATTGTGTGCAGAATAAGTGCTTACACTTTAAAGCTAACGTATGTGGTATATGCTACAACAGCTCATGTCGATGGTAGGGATTTGTCGCATAATGAATGGTTGGATCTCCTTTGAACTGCCACCTAGTGATGGGTTTCCGGGGTGACAGTTGCTATATATTTAATGTAATTAAATAAAATCAATGCACAATGAACTGAGTACGTCTAATTTTGTAACGAGGAAGCTTGTGCTGTTTGGTTCCCATGTTGGTTGCTCGTTTGGTATGTATCAATTTCAATGCATTCTGTTTGTAGGCTGCATATCTCATAATCTGTTTTCTAGATGTTTGTTGCAGAGAATAGTCCAATTGTTATATATTTGACTAATCAATTAAACTTGTCAGTTTTTTCCTCTAAGATATAGTGGAAAGTGTAGTAAGTCCAACAAAGTTTTTGCAAAGATGGTCGAAAGTTATTATGGTCAACTATGGTAGGGATAAAGCCATTACTCCCATAAAAACTTCTGCAAATAATATAGAGGGTATATAAACTGTGCAACATCAGAGAATTATAAAGGCTGTTGAATTAATTTCTTGGTTGACTTCCATGTGCAGGACCCATCAGTGGTTGGAATATCCTTGGTCATAACCAAACCACTTTCGACCAAATGGATGCAACAAGGTCTCTCTTCAAGCAAGCATTTTTGTTAGACTATAACAAGATGGGTGTGTTTTCCTATTCATTTTCTCTCTTGAAAGAAATAAAAATTAAAAACTGAAATAACAATGAATATAGAAATCCATTTTGCCTTAATAACCTAATTTGGTAGATTAATTGAAATGGCATAAACACAGCTTTTGACTGATTCCATGGATAGAGGTTAAAAATTGATGCATAATGAATATATACATGGCAATGGTATATCTAAGCTCTAGTGAAAAAGGAAGATTTAGACTTTAAATAAATGGTTGCTGTCTCTAATTTCTGGTACTGGAAATTAGGGACAGCTTTTTAAGGTAGCTTTGTACATCGGAAGACCATTTAAAATCATAGACATTTAGGTTAAATTTCATTCATAACAGTTATGTTTTATGGATGAATATGTTAGCGTGAAAGATCAATTTTGTATGCAAATTGAGGCTTTAAGGGTAAAAGCTAATAATTAAGGCATAAGATTTGTTAAAGTAAAACTGTAATTAACTCCTTGGTACTGATATTAAGTCTTTTAGATAGAGTACTCTAAAAGACTAACAACATGAAGGCAGTGATGAGATGCTTTCATATCTAAGATCAACTAACAACATGAAAGCATATGATGAGACGCATAGAAGGTTTTGCATGATCTGGGTGAACAATATACTGCGGGGTCAGCTCATTTTTCTTGCCAACATTTCAAGATATCTATTAGCAATAAGATCATGAAGTTAAATAAAAAAAAATAGGAGAATCTTAACTTATACTATTCCTGCTACACTCGGTCGAGTAAGCAGATTAGAAGATTGGGGCTAATATTAAGTTTTGACACTGCATGTAGGTAGGAGTGATTTAGACAATCGTGAGCTTTGTTCCAGCTCTATTTATAGACTGCTATTGAGGAATTTGTCCAGGAAAAGAAAGGATTTAGGCTTATGGCTAATAAACAGAGCCTAAGTACACAAATAAATGTGCAGAGTTGGGTTGAATTTCATGTTGAGCTTCCTACTTTCATGAGGACAGGAAATGTGAAGTTTAACCCAACAATTGATAACGGGGTATTTAACATATTAGGAATATTCGACTTCTTTTCAAGTGATTGGATCTAGAAATACGATACTTTGACAAATTGAAGTATGAGAAATTATAAAGTATGAGAAATGTGGAAGCCTAAGACACCTCTGTTTTACCTAAATCAGAGGCAGTAAAATAAAGGTGTGCAAATGCTACCTATCACCTCTGAAAGTTTAGAAACCTGGGTTAAAGAAGTCTAATTGTATAAAGCATGTCTCTATACAAATTAACTAACACTACCAGGCAGAGAAATCAACAAATAAATTCGCACAAAGTCCTCCATGTAAAGAATGAGAAATTGGCAATTAACGAGGACTTATAAAGTTGCAGCAATTTATTTAACTAACACATTTGCAGGGTTATAGTTGTTGGAATTTTACAAGCAGTTGACCATTTATAAAGATTGAGAAATAATAAACTTCCAGGCCGCTATATTTAACACACGGGCTAACAAAATATAAATATGATTAATAAAGAAGTTCAAAATTGGTATGATGGAGGCAGGAGAATTTTTTAATAAAGGGCTGTATAGGAAATTTTGGAGGTTGTTTAGGCTGGGAAGTGGCACCTCTGATGGGGGCCACAGCAAGGCTAATGTGCAGAGTTGTACTGATAACCAGTTGACAGCTGGATATTTGGTAGATATGAGAAGATCTCTGGTGACTATTGAGGTTAAATTACGCCTACAAGCTGCCTCAGTTCAAGTACATGCATAGATAACACATTCGTATTTTGGTTGAAAGAGCTGAAAGGGGAATACAACTTTTTGCATTGAAGAAGCTGTAAGTATTCAAGAAGACAGACCTTTTCCTCTTCAGTTTGAAGCTGCTCATGAGTCTTCAAAGGTGTGCAAAGCTCTACTCTTCACCTCTACTGCCCAACCCAGAGCTACAAGTAGGTACACCTTGTCTATGACTAGTCTTTATGTGCTTCTCCCCCTGATAAAGGTGTCTTAAGCAGTCTAAACTTATCATACATTCCATTTATGCTTGTTTTGGGTAGTTCTAATACAACCTGTTCGATTTTTCACTGAAGTATTTTTTTCACTTGGAAATATTTTGGTTTAGGCAGCCTTAACGAAGGTTAAAATTTTCTTAAAGAAAAAGTTGAAGTTTTCAGCTTAGGTGTACAAATGTGCATGCTGGATGAGATGTGTAACGTCAATGAAATTAAATTTGGATAATGTCTTTTATCATATATTGCATGGGTCGTATAGTGAAAAATGGTTGTTTAAGGTACATTTGTTGTAGTCTGAAAAATAGCCTGTTAAATGAGTTGTACTGATATCCTCCCTTTGCCATTGGTAAAGAAGGCCTTGAGTTAGTTATATTTGGAGTGGTTATACCTGGGTCCATTGAGCCTCCTGTTAAGCTTTGTTGGTTTTCAATCTTAGGTTGGGATGTTGGTTCTGATCTTGTCCTATCATATTTGAATAATTAGAAGCCGTTAGCACAGATTCTAGTTTCTTTGTATACTATTAGACATGTAAAAGTTGTGAAAGCAATATAAGACAGATGTATTACTAAAACAAACCTAGAGAAAGGAAGGCTGGAGCATCATACAAGACGACCGTCACCATTTGCCAACTAGGGTGAAAATATAACCAAAATCCAAATCCAGTATCCAAACTCCATGATCAGATGTTCATTAAGCAACTGCTTTGCATCAAAATGAAAATGTAAGAGAGTTAAAAAATGTGAAGTTCATTCAACCACCCAGCAACTATTTCCCTGGAAAAAAATAGAACCAAACTTAATGCAAAAATTTAGTTGACTGTCATCTGGAAATACTATTATTTTTTCTGAGAAAAAAAAGTTAGAGTATACAGAATGAAGTACCAAGTAGTACAAAAGAATGTCTATATGATTGTAACTTAAGAGTTGAAACATAATGAAAGCAAATCTACATTATGAACCTTGCAAAGTAGAACAAAACACCATTCTCTCATGGTGGAGGAAAAAATGGTCTCCCGTCTTCTACGAATTGCCTAAGTACAAATATGTAAAATAAACTATCCTTGAAGTACCAGTGAAATAATTTAGTGTCGATGGAGGGAGCAAGTTATAGTAGGTACTGAATATTATAGAAAAATGGATGAGGCTTTTTATTACCTCACACATCAAAGGGAAGTGTGTATTACTAAGAGTAGAAATAGTAAGAATACTTACACAGAAAAAGATGGTACAAAAAAAGGTCCTGCTTTCTTGTCTTGAGGTAGAATCTCAAGATTTTAGTACTAGTGCAGGTAGGGTTCTAGTTGATGACATTCTGTAAGTATTCTAGATAATTTCAGGTTGTCAAAGATCAAACTACTGACTCCAATGTAGTATAACAACTGGTAATATCAATACATGTATATATATCAGTTAGAGATAAACACCCTTAGAACTTTAGAAACTGGTTAATTTGGTCAGCAGTTAGTATGCATTGCTAAATTCCTATTCAAAGATTGATGGTTCCTAGGCCTAAAGTATTTCACACTTCTTGGTGGGTAAGTCTGATTGCAAACTCCCTAAGATGTACTATTTTAAAGGATTGGGAAGCAGGGTCTTGGTGTTCCTTAGCCACCTTTGAATTAGGGAAAGCCCTACGTGATGGGGTTAAAAATAGGACAACAATCTCACAAGATCCTGATGTGATTTATCTGGCCATAAAATATGTGTGTAAATTATAATGCCACCAGCTAGATAAATACCAACCTTCCTCTACTAGTTACATGCTCTAGAGAGGTAAAAATAGCTACATTTTGTTGAACAAAGCAATCGTTTTCCAGGTTGCAGGCTAAAGAAGGAGTAGGTATTTCCACCCACCAACACAGCCAAAGATGAGGAGAACAATAAAGTTTCAAGGGGGGCTAGTCAGACATGGTAGGTCTGAGATATGCTGTAGCCAAGAGCGAGAAGCAGAGGCACCGAATCTGAGAACCATGTTGCGGGACGAGCCGGAACCAAATGATTCAACTGAGGATGTAGGAGGGGCGGGCCCAGAAGGGGCCTTAGGTGGAGCAGAAGTTGAAAAGGTTGTTATCCCTAATACAAGTATGCCATAAAAATATCCAGTTATGTGCTTGAGCAGAATAAAGTTAGGTAAATTCAGCATGTGTAGATACAAGTACTCTAATGTGTGCACTTGGGTCATGGTAATTGATATATATTGATTGAAATTACACTCAATTGATGTCTTGATGTAGATCCACCTACTAAGAAAAGAGGTCGAGGGCTGGCGAAGGGCACGCTATTTGAAAGAATGAGGAAAGTGGGTAAGATACCTCTGGTTATACTAGATGGTCATCGAGGGCCATCTTGTGAGAATGCATGCTTATTCACTGGATAACTAACGGAGATAATTAAAGTACATTCCGACATGATGCATGCTAGTTGGAGTCATGTAACTAAAGACGAGAAGACAGAGCTAATAGACTATTAGGATAGGGCTTTACCTATTGATAACAAAGTTAATAAGCTGGTATATATATTCAGTTGGCATAAATACACTATGTTTTATTCATATATATAACCCAGGTCTGTTTTTGTATTGTAGGTAGATTATGTTCTTGACAGGAGTAAAGACAACCATTGTGAGATTGTTGTAACGCATTTGGTAGATAAGTACAATGCTTATCATTATGTACTACATAAAATTTGTTTAAAATATGCATCACATCAAGAGGCCCTACGTGGTGGGACAGACAATGTGGAGAAATGTGTATGGGAAAAGCTATGTGAATACTAGGCAAGTGCAGCATTCAAGGTATTACAGTTTGGGATTTTATTAGATGCATTATAAAGTTAGTTAAAATTTCTGTTCAAAAAATGGTCTTATGCACTTCTGTTACTTAGTAGGTTTGAACCCTAATGGTCTTTGCCTAATATAAAATTCGGGTAACACACTATTTATTAATTAAATACTAATTTATTGGAAACAAATGCAGGAGAAGTCCATGAGAAACAGTTCAAATAGACAAAAATTGAAGGTCAAGCATACTGGTGGCCGCAAATCCTTTATATGCATTTTAAAGGAGAAGGTTTGTAATTAAGCAAGGGGTATAACATAATCAGTTAATGAGTAAAATATATATAAACTTTTGATGTAATTGTGTGTTTCAGCGGGACGTAGCACTGAATATGGTTGCCTTCTATAGGGAAATGCATTGGTCAACCCGGAAGGGTAAATTCATCAACGCAGCGACTGAACACAATTATGTAAGAGTGTGTATAATTTCATTTTATATTTAAATGGTCAAGTGAGGGTGTTTAACAGTTAGTTGATTTGTCATGTATTGAATTTTCTAGAATCTTATGATGGAGAGGTTAGCTAAAAAAGAATCTAAGGAGGATGTTGAAGAGGCAGCTAAGAGTGTGTTCAAAGAGGTATTGGGAAACAGACCTGGATATGCAGTAGGGAGGGGTCACATGGTGATTCCGGACCCATCTCCTTCAATGAAGAATAGTAGGGCATATATTAGTCTGTCAGAGAAGAATGCATAGAACAAGAGTGATGCAGAAATGTACAAGGCAAAACTAGACTCTATGATGGGTGATATTGCAGAGTTGAGGAAGAATTTTTCTAAGCATGATCAGCTCTTAATGAGCTATCGGAACACTGACTTACACGATGGTAGTTAGTCTTGTAGAGAGACTTAGAGAGATGATTAGTTTTCTCACACTGCAAGAAGTTTTTGTGGATGGCCTTTTTGTGGAGGGCCAGTTTGACACATTAGGTCTGTTTTTGGTGGAGAGGGTTTAAATGTCATGTAGAAATCCATGGCCATGGACTTATGTCTTAGTATTGGTTATTTTGGTAACTTATGCAATTATAGTTAGGGTGGATTTGTATTAACGACTGTAGCAGGAAAAGTAAAATGATGGCTTTAATTTTTGATGAGTTGTTACTAAGAGAATGAAAGGGTAAGTACTGAAATTACTTCGAGTTATGATTATTAATGTTTATTTTCAGGTTATGTGTGTTAGGCTGCAAATGCAAAAGCATACATGCTGATTAAACTATTTAAAAAAATACAGGTTAGCAGTATGAGAAGATTGATTTCAGTGCATATGGATGGAGGATGTTTGTTGCAGTAATTGGTTTCATGATAAAGCATATAACCAGGGAAAAAGGTAATTACTAGGGGTTCCCTTTCTTCAATAGTAAGGGGAATAAATAAAAGTAGTTGCAAAATCTAAATTTGCAAGAGAACTACTTATTTAATATCCACAAGCGAATATCTATATTCACACACACCCTCCATTGCCTACACCTCTGATTCAGGTTTTAATAAACTAAACAGAGGGTATTAGATAAGGTGCAATCTTGAAATTCACACTAAGTAGTTAGAAGATAAGGAAACCCACTTCTTATTTAATATGTTAAATAAGAAAAGGTGTCTCTCTAACTCTAATGCACTTAGGTTAGTACACAATTCTGAGTATGTCTGAGGAATATATCAAAGCTATATGTTCTGCTTAGTGCCTAAAAAGGTGTCTCACCTAAACATAGGGTGTAGTTGTGTAACACAATTATAGTATCCAAGAGACAGATGTGGTATCTGTGTTATTAATTTCAGGATAATTAGCAGTGTTAAGTATTGGTACATGTAAATAATTAGATTTAAACCCCCAATTGAACAAAGTGGGTCATGCTAGGATAGATATTTTGGTTCCCCGTTAGTATGAGGATTTATACTAACATAATTAAGATTGGTATGGTAGATGGTAAGTTTTAGTATAAACCTTAAAATTGTTTCTAGGAGATTGGTACGCTACTGGAAAGCTTTAATTCGGCTCTTCCTTTTGGGATATATACACGTACGTATTGTAAAGGCTATAGATTGTAATGACACTATAGCAAACGCTATAAACACAAGAGAAGCAACTGCAAGATTTGCAATAGCATGGACTCCTACATGTTAGGTATATAGTAAAAATTCCATGTGAATACAGTAAAACAAAGGGGTTGGCATTTTCCTTCCAGTCCACAAACTTATAGGTAGAATTTTTTGATTTAAATTTGTATATGCTCTTGTACAATTAATTATGTACAAGGATGTTGGTACCAATTAGTATAGAAGCAAGCTACCATTTAATGAATGTCATACCATGAATGAATTATGTTATTTGCTGACATAGTTCTTTTTGGGTAATTATTAGGAAACCATTTACCAACATGCTGTGTGGAATCAGGGACTGGAATCAGATTGTAAGGTCAAACACTATCAACAAGAAGCCATTTTAATTATTTTAGTAAACTGTCATATATGGCCCTCTTGGTTATCATTGATGCTGTTGGAGAGGTAATATATATTTCATCATGTATGTAAGATTTGAGTTGCAAACATATATACGGTTCATGGCCTTTAACTAATTGATTAATATATAATGTTGGAAAATTTGTATATATAATGTTGTTTCAATGAATGTCCAAGGATTATATATATTTTTGCTGGTGGCTATATGTGACGCCCCCAAATCCCCACGTAAGGACACGGGAAAATCGAGACGTCTGGATGATGACATCACGGGTCACCATCCTATCGACGAGTGCCAAGTGTGTGTAAAAGCAACAAATGTGCAAAAGAAAACGCAGCAGATAACGAAAGTCATATAACTAAGAACCAGAATTTTTCTTAGTTTAATACAAAGCTGTTCAAAACATACTTAATAAAATATTACAAAACAAAAATATTATTCAAAGCAACAACAAGATATTAACTTCAACTCAGAACTCCGACAGACCGCATCCTCGGGCTCAGCCTCCTCCTCCTCTTCGATCCCTGCACCACAATCTACGGTACAAAAAATGGTGCCGCAGGTAAGTAAGATCCAAACACCACTAGATAAAAATATAGTAAACTCCACAATATGCATGAAAGAAAATAAATGCTCACATCTCATAAAATCACATTTTTCCACACACACCAAAATCCCATTTGGCCCCAAAACATATCATTTAAACATAAGCTCGCCATTATTCCCGATAATGGCCCAAAAACCAGACCGTCAGAGCATTGTAAGCGGGAATCACAGGCGGGACTCTACCACCATCCCTGCTCACCACCGTCCCTATGGGAGCACCGTAGGTGGGAATCAAAGGTGGGACACTACCACCGTCCCTACGCGAGCACCGTAGGCGGGACTCTACCACGATCCCTGCTCACCACCGTCCCTACGCGAGCACCGTAGGCGGGAATCACAGGCGGGATTCTACCACCGTCCCTGCTTACCACCATCCCTACGTGAGCCTCTGACTCCAACCAGTCAGTCCAACCGTTCACATATACCATAAATCATTTCTCGCTTACAAGCCCAGCTTTCATTTTTCAAACACATGTACATGCATGCAACTAAACGAAAAACCCGATTTGTCCTTTTTAAACATGAACATGCGTGCACTATACAAAACAAACATCGAGGCACAAATATCTCAAACAAATAACAACATCAACCAAACAACTCCGTCCTCAATCCATCCGACCCCCGAACTCCTCGGACTCAGTTTGGAATCAACCAACCAGTAGTCAAATAATTATTGTAAGAGCAAAATATATTTAAATCTAAAAGTAGAGTTTGGAAAATACTTACAGCGCTATATGGTATTTTTCGAAAGCTCGCGGCGTTGCAAACGGCAAAGGAAAAGCAACGTAACAGTGTAATTTTACACTGTGGCCGTGGGTAATAAATTACCCACTTTCGAACGGGGACGAATCAAGGCACGAAATTGATAGGGAATGGTCTTGAGATATTTATGAAACTAAAGGAAATGAGTTTTGGCCGTGGGTGGCGGTGGAAATGGCGGAGGAAGCGGAAAAAATTCAAATCGAAGTTGAGCTCGTGGGAGCTGCTTCGGCAACGGATCGAGGCCAGAAATGGGTGGTTTAGGTCGGTAAGAGGTAGGGGAAGAAGTTGTGAAGAGATGGTGGCCAGAGGTGGTGCGACGGCGTCGGAATCGGTGAAAATCAGTGTGAATTGGAGGAGCTCGTGGTGGCTAACGGTGGCTCGGATGGAGGTGAAACTTGGTGGGGATGTTCACCAGTAAGAGGGGAAGAAAACTGGGTGGGTGGTGTAGGCCACGCCGCCGGCGAGCGGCATCTCTAGGCTACAAAAGGAATCGGCGACAGGGGAGAAAAACAGGGCAGGTGCCGTGACTTCCAGGGGCTCGTGGCGACTAATGACTGGTCCGATGGCTCTGAAAATTGGTGGGGATGATCTCTGGTGGGAGGAGAGGAGAATGGTGGTGGTGGTGCACTACACGGTGGCCGAATGACGGAGAATTGGGCTAGTAAACAGGCGGCGACGGGAAGGAGAGAAAGAAGGAGTAGTGCGCGTGGAGAGAGGAACCGGGGAAAAAGAAGAAGAAAAAGAAAGAAAAGAAAGAAAAGAAGGAAAAGAAAAAGGAAAAGGGAAAAAGAAAAAGAGAAAAGAGAAGAAATGAGGTTCAATCCTCACTCCGAAAACTAAAAACAGATCTACCGAAAACGATATTAAAAACCGTAAAACGACCAAATAAATTAAACACAACATCAAATAAAGTAAAAATCAATTTAAAACACAATAATTTAAAATAAATAAACCAATATATTAATTAAATTAGAAACAACCCTTCAGTGAAAATACACGTAAAAGCGGGTCATCACACTAAAAGTGTTGCAAAGGTTAAGGAGAATATGTAAATTTACTAGAGTGTGTAAATATTTGGCAGAGCAAGACATATTCAGCTGGGATTTGGTTTGCATTGTTGGGATATATGTATTTTAATAGGGTTAGACACTACCACTCATCATGACAACTAGCTTGTTTTCACTAGTGCTCATTGGTGAGATCAAATTGTATGTTGTATAGTACTATACATGAATACTAGTAGCATTGGTGAGGAAATAGGTTTTATTGCATTCCACTCCAGGTTTTAATGCAGTACATGCATGGTGGGAAAAGTAGATTTCTCGTAAATAAAATAGCCATGTTATGTGGGTAAATTAATCTTCCCACCAAGCCAATGATGGTAACAGATTTGGTTAGAAATCATTATATTTTAAGTAATGGCCACCAAACGGAATCATCAGATAAAGACTATTCTCACGTCAATTTCTGGTTGCTAAACTCATTTATATGTGTTGGGGTGAATTGATCATGTCGCCTGAATTTGTGGTTGCAAATTTAGATTTTCCCACAAATAAATCGTTTTGGAGGGTAAATTATTATTGTCCATGGACTATATGCCACCACGCTGTCACCAACGAAAATGATGGAAAAAAGTGTATTGTCACAAAACATGAACTATTTTTGACTAATAGTTCGCATGGAAATTATATTAATTGCCACCAGATGGTATAATGGTAAGCTAGTTTTGTCACGTCCACAACACATGGCTAATGAATTTTGCCTACGACATTAGATCATCTATAATACTTATTTCCAGCAATGGAAACGGGTGGAGTACAAATTATTCCCACAAGTACTGAGGTTAATAAAATTTAATTATAACCAGATTAAGTCATCCCAAAAATTGTGAAGTCACAAAGCTGAGAGTGGGTAATGACTTTATACGATTAAACATGTCACCAAATGTCTAATGGCTAATAAATGTTACGGACTATGACTGTGGTGACAAATGATGTACCTTTCACCACCTTAGCTGAGTTGTGAACGGAATTTGCCACGGAGGGCTGCAAGTTTTCACACCACCTTTTACCGTGGGAAAAGGACGTTTTTCCCACCAACTAATTGTATTGGTGGATAAAATAGTATTGTCCATGAATTATATGCCACCAACGTGTCACCAAGAAATTTGGTTGGAAAAAATATTATTCCCACATAATACCTGCTTATTTCGACCAGAATGCCTCACGAAAAAAGCTAGTATTTGTTGTAGTGGCCACTTCACTAGGGATATGATTAAAAGCATTACAAGCTGCATTGAATATAAACTCGATACTCAACACGTGAGAAATTAATTAAGAAAAGGCCAGGATAAGATATTTGACCTGTTCCAGCGTATATGTAATATCATGCGAATCAAATACATGCATGCATGCATGCATCAAGACAGGTTTCCATCAGATTAATTTTTTATTAATTAATTCAAATTTATTATGTCATAAGATCAATATTGCTTCAGCCCTCCCTCCCAAGATTTGAAATTGGTTAGTCAATTAATTTATCTACGTGCATGCATGCATGTGGACAATTAGGATTCATATATATAAAACTTTTACAATTCTTTTATATATGCTAATTTCTATACTCTACGATCGATCGATCTAAGAAACTGATAGGATTTTAGTACGTACGTACTACAATGACGGAACAGAAGGCATGCATGGATTTAAAATAGAAAAAATATATTCATCATTATAATTCTCATCATCCTCTTATCATTCTATGATGTGATATTAGATAATAAGTTTACAAATAAAATATAATAAATAATTTATAATCATCTAATGCCCAATCATAATATGATGAGAGGATGATGAGATTTAAAATAACAATAGTACGGCCAACTCCCTACATATAACATATATATATGTATATAACTCTATCATTAAAGACATGCTTAAATAATGAGATCTCATTATTCTGTAAATAGTCGTGAAATAGTTTGAGATAAAACATTTTATTAGATTGTTTTGGGATAGGAAAGAGAAAAAGTTGAATAAAAATATTATGAAGTTGAAATATTGTTTGAATATTATTTTTATTTTAAAATTTGAAAAGTTGTATTATTTTTTGTATTTTGTTTAGAAGTTTAAGAAAGTTGTAAGCCTCGTTTGGAACTTGGACTCAACTTAGTTCGGTCTAATTTTAAGCTAAGTCTAACATGCATCCAAACACTCAACTTTCAAATCACTAAACTCATCTCAAAACTTTTTTACACGTAAGATCTACAACTTTTTTTAAACTCAACACCTCTTTACACGTGGGACCCACAACCTTTTTCAACTTTCAATAAATATATATAAACTTATCTTAACATCCAAATACATCTAAACCCATCTTACATGGGCCCTAAAAAACTTACTCCACTATCTCAACTCACTATTATTCATAAAAAACTCAACTTAGCCCAATATTTAAACTGGGCCGTAATATTTAGGTAAATGAAAAAGTTGAATATTTGAAATTTGAAAAGTATTTTGTGTTTGACTGATATTTGAGAAAAAATTATGAGAAGTTTTGGAATGAAATAAGAATTTATCATCTCATCTAACATCCCAAACAACCTCTAATTCAAGATTAATAATTAAGGTAGCATGATACATGCTTTATCATGGAATTGATATGTGATCATGTGCAGTTATAATTTCTTCGTTCATCAGCTAGTATTGTCAGGCGGCAGCTAAGAATAAGTAGAAAAGCTAAATATATATATATATATATTGTTGTTCTTCCTCTTAAATCTTATTATTCCAAATTATACTTACTATACTACACATTTTAAGCAGTTACTATTTGAGCAGTTGAGACTTAAAGCCACTTTAAATATGCATGCCATATCCACAAGCTAGGCATGATTTAGGATAATTATAAGATTTAGAATGATTTATGTTTATTGGGACGAATTTAAGGGACGTAAAAAGTAATTTTTCTTGTAGAAGAATTGAACAAGCTGTTGAAAAATAAAAATAAAAACGAAGGAGATGGACGGATCAATCGAAGGATACCAAGTTTGAACTTTGAATTGTAAGTTTAAAGCTGGGAGACAGACAATGAAGTATTAATTTCTGCTTGGGGTGGTGGTATCCATGCAGTAGCTGGGTTATCACCATTTAAAAATGTCTTATAATTAAAAACTAAATAATATCGATCGGTCATAGAGTATAGAAATTAAGTAGTACACTGTACACCCACCAGATCATGCATGAGATTATAATGCTTTATGTCTAGTGGGCTCGGGAATATTATTGTTCTGAATTCATCTAGAGGTTTCAACGAAATTAATTGAGAAGGTGATCGATGAAAGAGGTTTATGGAAAGGTGTGTTTAACTAAATATTATCAAATCCAATAATAATGAAAATCAGTCCACAAGCCGGACTGTTATAGCCAAAAATCATGTTTATCTGAATTTTGCTAAGAATAGAAAAATCTCAAAAATCACTCCAAATTGAAATCTGCAAAAAGTCTGGTCCAAATCGGGTTTAAAATGACTTCCTAATTGACAAGCGAAATATTACCATAAGTAGTAAAAAATAACTAAACTAGTGATTCGGAGGGAAAAATAGCAGAATTTGAGGTGGAGAAAAAGGCACATGGAACCATGTTCTATGTGGGCAGCGTGCGCACCGAAAAGAGCTTTCTGAATTCGGATCTTATGAGCAATTCCGTCACCCGTAGCCAAAATTATGGTCAAAAGACTGAAACACACTCAAAACGGCCCTAATTAGGAACATATCACAATCAATTCCCGTCTTTGCGCTGATCTGCCAACTCATGGTATCTCAGTGCCATCAAGGTGCAGTCTGACATCTCAACATCATCTATCTCGGATCCCCCAGCATTAATTATGCATGTATGTTTGTGTGTGTACGTACATCTATATATATATATTTATTTATTTATGTCATATGTATCATATATACTTCCAATTCAAAGGAATTAATTAAGGTTTGGTTTGAATGCTAAGTTGAGATTTGATGAGATGAGATAAAATGAGTTGAAATTATTTTCCTATATATCCAACCTGGCACAAATGATATCTCATTACAAGAAAAACGGATTTTTGTATGGTCAATTTATTGTAATGAAAAGACTATTCATAACTACAATTAGTTGCGAATAGTCTTTTCGTTAAAATAAATTGGTCACAAAAATCCTTTTTTTTTTTTTTTGTAGTATTTGTAAGTACTTGCAATTTCTTAATTAGTCAAACTAAAATAGAAGTTTTTAATTTTGTTATTTTATGCATGAGTTTCTTGTCTTATTTGGCCTACAATAAACTCCTATACACGATCATTTGTTTTTTATTATTTTTTATTTTTTTGAATACACGTGCAGTGCTTCTTTCCATGTAATATCTTGATCATTAAATCAGTACCTTAAAATGGTCCTGAATATAACATTTTTATATGTTTTATTCCGACTATAAACCTTGATCTATCAATGTAACTAAAAATCCCCTTGAGAATTTATGGTTATGGAAAGATAAAATCCATAGAAAGCAGTTCACCGTGTAGACCAAGACTCGTACTTGTGATAATTAGCTGAGTTCTCTAATTTATTCATGTACATGATTATTATTTGTATTATTGCCACATTCCATACACAAATTATATATGTTGTTCCAAATATTTGTGGGGCCCTCAATTCTCACGTGCGAAAAAGGCGGGAATCGTGATACTGGGATGATGACAATACGGGTTAGACACCCCAAACGCTAGTGCTACGTGTGCTTATATACAAGAAGTGTACAATAATAATCGTAACGAATAAATAAAAATAGCCAACTAAATACCAGACTTTGTTTTATACAAAACCATTCAAATAAAAGTCTTTCAAAAAGTTATACAGTTATCTAGCAAAATAAAATAAAAGCCAAGATACATAACCAAAAAGACAAAATGAAATCCCAAGACACAAAAAGTGACCATGTTCACTCCTACAGTGGAGTCGATCCCTCAAGCTCAACTTCATCATTTGCATCAAAATCTACGATTCTATAAAATGGAACCATAGTGTGGAAATACCACGTGATATAATGAGTCTCAGCAAGTAACCAACCAAACAATCCACTAGATGAAAATAAATTAATACAACCAATATGTACGTGTGCACAAGATGAAATATGCATGAGACCAAAACCATAATTTTTTTTGAAAATGACAATTTTTCCCACATAAGCCAACAATTCCATTTGGCCCAAAACACGTCATTAAATACCATTTGCCATTTTTCTAGAAAATGGCCCAAACATAAATCTACCATTTTCCCAAAAAATGGCCATATAAATGTCCATTCGTTTAGTCATTGTAGGTGGGAATCACAGGCAAGACTTACCACCATATCCACTTATCACAATCCTTACAGCTTCTATTGTAGACGGGAATCACATGCGGGACATACCACTATCCCTACAGCTATCACTGTAGGTGGGAATCACATGCGAGACTTACTACCGTCCCTGCTTACCACCATCCTTACTTACCACCATCCATACAGTTTATTTTTCCTTTTTTTCATTTCTTTCAATTGATTCATTAAACATACACCCAAAATGCTTTCTTAACACAAAAACTCAGTTTTCAAACATGACACATGAAAATGCATGCAAACAGTATATTTGATGTCATGGCACATCACACATTAGATAAAATACACCAATCACAACTCAAAGTGCACAAATCCACAAACCAACTCCAAAAATGAACCTATCCTCCAATCAGGCCCAAAATTGACCTTTAACAACAACCACAATAAATTTTTCAACACTTCTTGAGACGCCCCCAAATCCCACGTACGAACACGTGGAAATCGAGATGTCGGGATGATGACAACACGGGTCACTACCCTATCGCCAAGTGCTAAGTGTGTGAACATGCAACAAGTGTGCAAATAAAAATACACAGCGAATAACAAAAGTCTCATAACTAAGTACTAGAATTTTTCTATGTTTAATACAAACCCGTTCAAAACATACATAATAAAATATTACAAGCCACAAATATCGTTTCAAACCAAACTACAAAGCGTAAACTCCAAATCAATACTCCGGCGAAGCCGCATCCTCGAGCTCAGCCTCCTCCTCCTCCTTAAGCTCTGCATGATAATCTATGGTACCAAAATGATGCCGCAGGTAAATATGATCCAAACGCCACTAGATAAAAACATATTAAACTCAAACAATATGCATGAAAGAATGTCAAATGCACATATATCATAAAACCACATTTTTTCCATGCACGTCAAAAACCCATTTTGGCCCAAAAGATAACTTTTAAAACCAGTCCTTGCAATTATCCCAGATAATGGCCCAAAACGAGAAACCACCATTTTCCCAAAAAATAGATCATCAAACCTCAAACATAACCTCGGCATTTTCCCAAAAAATGGCCCGTATCCAAAACCAAAACCCGTTCCAATTAATGTATGCACCATGATCTCCCCTAGGGATCATCCACACACTCTGGCTCCTATGCCACACCGCAGGTACCGACTACGCGTGTGACAGCTAAACGAGCGATGCCCAGTTCTCGGGGCCAGTGCGTACCTGGACTAGGCCATCCTCTAGTCCCCGCCACTCTAAAGACCACGGAGTCGACATGACAGCGTTACCGTCCCGTGCGATTTGGTCGTTGCCCAGTGACAACCCAGGGGATGTCACTCAGTATTATCCACTCCCGAGTGACCAGAGGAGTTCCACCAAGAAAGTATCCCATCCCGGCTTGAGGTCGTGATACCCACGCACCCGAAAATCCATTTATGCAAATAAAACCAGCTTTTCTCAAATTAATAAAATGCACATGAATGCACCATGCAATACACACCTCAAGATACAAATCATCCAACCAAACACAAAAACAACAAAACCAAGCAACTCCGTCCTCAATCCATCCGACCCCCGAACTCCTCGAACTTAGTCCAGAATCAACCAACCAGTCAAATAATTAATTGTAAGAGCAAAAATATATTTAAATCTAAAATAGAGTGTGAAAAATACTTACAGCACTATAAGGTATTTTTTGAAGGATCACGACGTTGCAAACGGCGGAGGAAAAGCAACGTAACAGTGTATTTTACACTGTGGCCGTGGGTTGTAAAATACCCACTTTTGAACGGGGACAAACCAAGACTTGGAATTGATAGGTAATGGTCTAGAGATGTTTATGAAGCTAAAGGAAGTGAGTTTTGGCCGTGGGTGGCAGTGGAAATGGCGGTGGAAGCAAAAAAAGAGCAAATCAGAGTTGAACTCGTGGGAGCTGCTCCGGCTACGGATCGGGCCCGAAAATGGGTGGGTTAAGACGGCAAGAGATAGGGGATGAAGTGGTGAAGAGATGGTGGCCGGAGGTGGAGCGACGGTGCCGAAAATGCCCAAAAACGTCGTGGCTTAGATGGGCTCTAGGGGGTTAACGGCGGCAATGATGGGGTTGATTTTTGGTGGGGAGGTGCGCCGGCGAGGGGAGATGACCGGTGGGGGCAGTGCCGGCTAGATCACCGGCGAGCGGCGGGTTTGGACTGGAGAGTTGGACGGCGACGGAGAGAGGGAAAGAAGGTGTGCTACTCGTGGGAGGAAGAAGAAGAAAGAAGAAAGAAAAGAAGAAAAAAAGAAAAGAAGGAAAGGAAAAAGAAAAGGAAAAGAAAAAAGAAAAAGAGAAAAGAAAAAGAAAAGATGGGGAAAAGAAATGAGGTCCAATCCTCATCTCTGGAGTCCAAAAACTGATCCGACGAAAACAAATTTAAAAACCACAAAACAACTAAAATAAATTAAACACCACATCAAACTAAAATAAAACCAATTAAAATATAATAATTTAAAATAAAAGAACCAATATATTAATTAAATTAAAAAACCTACTTCAGTGAAAATACACGTAAAAACGGGGTATTACATCCTCCCCCTTAAAAACAAATTTCGTCTTCGAAATTTACAAGATCAAACACTAACTTGAAGCAAGCCACATGATACCACTGAGATCAAGTTTAAAAAACATACCATCATTTACTCGAACAAATAGGGATACTACTCCCTCATGTCTGTTACTCTCTCCCAAGAGAAATCCTGAGCTAACGGATCTCCCCATGCCACCTTTACCAGAGGTATCGTCTTGGATCTCAACTGTTGCTCTTTTCAATCCATGATCTGTGAAGAAACAACCTCATAGGTAAGGTCCGGTTGCAACTGAATACGCTCTGGGTCGACAAAGCGCGGCTCTTGTTGTCCAAAACTCTTCTTCAAGGATGATACATGGAAGACATCGTGAACTTCCACAAAATATTTTGGCAATGCAACTCTATAAGCGACGGACCCTTATGATCCAGACTTGACTTTTCATCTCTTGAATTATTTCGAGCCCAATTATTTTATTCTTCCCGACTTCATCCCAACACAATGGCGATCTGCACTTCCTCCCATAAAGAGCTTCATAAGGAGCCATCTGGATGGACGCATGGAAGCTATTATTATAAGCAAATTCTATGAGCGGCAAGTGATTTTTCCAACTCCCTTGAAATTCCATAACACATGCTTGCAACATATTTTCAAGGGTCTGAATAGTGCGCTTTGATTGGCCATCCATCAGAGGGTGATATGCAGTACTAAAATTCAACTTAGTACCCAATGCTGCCTGCAAACTTTTCCAAAACTAAGATGTGAACCTTGGGTCCTAATTCGACACAATACTCTTCGGTATGCCGTGCAACCACACTATCTCCTTCACGTACAAGCGAGTCAACTTACCCAAGGAATCAGTGTTATTAATAGGCAAGAAATAAGCACTCTTAGTCAACCGGTCAACAATCACCCAAACCGAGTTCTTTCCACTAGGAGTCCTCGGTAAGCCCACTACAAAATCCATCGTGACGTCGTCCCACTTTCACTCAGGAATAGGGAGGGATTGGAGCATACCAGCGGGATTTTGATGTTCAGCCTTGACTTGCCAGCATGTGTGGTATCTTTCGATATACAAGGCAATATCCTTCTTCACTCCTTCCCACCAATAGTTTTTCTTCAAGTGTCGATATATCTTCGTACTGCCAGGATGAACTGAATAAGGGGACGCATGAGCTTCTGCCATAATCCGCTCCTTGAATTCTGAATCTTTGGGGACCACTCTACGATCTCGGAATCGAATAATTCCATCTTTATCCATACTATAATGCAATGGCCCTCGAGATTTTCTGACTCTTTTTCTAATATCCAACAGCTTCAGGTCCTTCATTTGAAGAGTCTTCAATTTCTCAAAATCAGCTACTCGAATATCAAGAATTGAAGATAATATCTCCTCCTACTGTGAACTTTCAATAAGAAGTCTTCTCATCCCACAAAATAAAGAATCCAGTCCTGACGATTCGGCTTCATCTTCCAAGTGCGACTTTCGACTCAAAGCATCAGCAACTACATTTGCCTTCCCTGGATGATACTTGATCTCGCACTGGTAATCACTGATTAACTCTAGCCATTGCCTCTGCCTCATGTTCAGATTCTTCTGGGAAAACAAGTGCTTCAAACTCTTAGGATCGGTGTATACTTCGCAAACTTCTCCATACAAAAAGTGCCGCCAGATCTTAAGAGCAAACACAATCGCAGCCAATTTTAAATCATGCGTCGGATAATTCTTCTCATGATCCTTTAGCTGACAAGATGCATAAGCAACAACCCATCCCTCCTGCATAAGAACACATCCCAAATGGCTTGTGCAGTTCTGGAATTGCCAACATTGGTACAGTTGTCAACCTGTTCTTCAATTCTTGGAAACTTCTCTCACACTTGTCTGGCCAAATAAATTCTACATTCTTTCTAGTCAAAGCAGTGAGAGGTCCGGATAAGTGAGAAAATCCCTCCACAAATCTCCTGTAATATCCGACAAGTCCCAAGAAACTCCGAATCTCACGCACGGTCGTTGGACACTGCTATGACAAAATGGCTTCGACCTTACTAGGATCAACAGCTACCTTGTCTCGGAAAATCACATGCCCAAGAAATCTAACTTCCTCTAACCAAAATTCACATTTGCTAAGCTAGGCATACAACTGGTGTTCTCTCAATTTCCCAAGAACTAGACGAAGATGATAAACATGCTCTTCAAAATCTTGGGAATAATTAAAATATCATCAATGAAGACTACCACAAAGGAATCCAAATAAGGTCGAAATACCCGATTCATTAAATCCATAAAAGCGGCAGGGGCATTGGCTAACCCAAATGGCATCACCTTAAATTCATAACGCCCATATCTCGATCTGAAAGCAGTTTCGGGTATATCCTTATCCTTATCCTCAACTGGTAGTATCCTGACCTCAAATCAATCTTCGAGAACATAGCTGCTCCTTGAAGCTGATCAAACAAATCGTCGATCCGTGGAAGAGGATACTTATTCTTGATGGTCACCTTATTTAGTTCCCGATAATCAATGCACATTCTGAGGGTACCATCTTTCTTTTTAACAAACAACACTGGCGCACCCCACAGCGAAGTACTTGGTTGAATGAACCCTTTATCTACCAGTTCTTGCAACTAAACCTTCAACTATTTTGATTCAGCTAGTGCCATACGGTAAGGGGCTTTATGTACAGGAGCCGCTCCAGGTTCCAAGTCAATAACAAACTCCATTTCACGAACAAGGGGTAGCCCAGGCAAGTCATCCACAAACACGTCAGGAAATTCTTCCACAACTGGGATATCTACCAATGACTTATTCTTAGACGGCGTAGACACCATTTGGACTAAAAGGCATCCGCTCCACAAATAATCTCTCTTCTCGCTTGAATTGCCGATATAACTGTCGGCTTTTCTTTTAGCTTACTCCCTGCAAATTCCAAATAATCACCATCTGGGAGCTGAAAGCTAATTACCCGACTTCTGCAATTAATACTCGCAGAATATCGATATAGCCAATCCATCCCAAGGATGATATCAAATCCCAGCAGCTTAAATACAACCAAATCTGCATCCAAAAACCTTCCACCAAAATTCAAAGGGCAACCCAAAGAAACTTTGAACACCACACCACTTCACCATTTGGTAGAGCCACTACCAATGACTTTGGCAAAGGTCCCGTAACCAGATTACATATCCGAACGAAAGTAGAAGATACAAACAACTGAGATGCACCAGAATCAAACAAAGTGCAAGCATAAAATTCATATAAACGGACTCTTCCTAAACCAATCACATTAACCAATGAAATCCAAATATAAAGAAGAAACCAAATCACACCAAAAATCAAATCCAAAATTAAATTAGATCCATACCTGTAATTACCCCAGCATTACTCTTTCCGTATCCCACCACTCAAAAGCAGTGCCTTGCAACAGATAGCTGGCATAAAGTACTTGTTGTGTCTCAATGCAACCACATACTTCAAAAGTTCTTTCTAAGTCTCTAACCCACTTCCCAGCCTGAAGTGGATCCTCTTCTCCCATGAAGGGTGGAGTTCTATGCGCTATAAAGCGCTCATAGGTGCATCCAGCTTGCACCACTCCACACGGCCCTGCTTGTTGTAGCCAAGGCCCTCCTTGTTGTGGCCAAAAAATTTACTACATGAACTCAGTCATTTGCCTCATCGCTTGGGCTATGGCATCATCTCTCGGCATATCGTCTAAGGCTCTTGAGTAGACTTTCTTGGCCTCACCATTTTCCTGCCACAACACAACCTTTGACCCCCTTTAAGAAATGAATAAAACCAACAACATAAAACCAAAAACCAAAACCAAGCCACATAACAAGAAAATAAAATATACTAGCATGCAATAACATAACTAAATAAATAAATACAAACAAGTTAACTCAAATAAATTCAAATAAAATAAAACAGAACAAATAGCAAACTTTACTTAAAATAAATTTCAAATCACAACTTTAAAAACTTTATGGTACTACACCTACGGGACATATGGTTTTACCCAGAGCCAAACCGCTCTGATACCATCTGTGATGCTCCCAAATCCCACATACGGACACATGGAAATCGAGACATCGGTATGATGACAACATGGATCACCACCCTATTGCCAAGTGCCAAGTGTGTGAACATGCAACAAGTGTGCAAATAAAAACACGCAGCAAATAACAAAAGTCTCATAACTAAATACCAGAATTTTTCTATGTTTAATACAAACCCATTCAAAACATACATAATAAAATATTACAAGCCACAAATATCATTTTAAACCAAACTACAAAGCATAAACTCAAAATCAATACTCTGGTGGAGCCGCATCCTCGGGCTCAGCCTCCTCCTCCTCCTTGATCTCTGCATCAAAATCTACGATACTAAAATAGTGCCGCAGGTAAGTAAGATCCAAACGCCACTAGATAAAAACATATTAAACTCAAACAATATGCATGAAAAAATGCCAAATGCACATATATCATAAAACCACATTTTTTCCACGCATGCCAAAAACCCATTTTGGCCCAAAAGATAACCTTTAAAACCAGTCCTTGCCATTATTCCATATAATAGCCCAAAACAAGAAACCACCATTTTCCCAGAAAATGGATCACCAGGCCTCAAACATAACCTCGTCATTTTCCCAGAAAATGGCCCGTATCCAAAACCAAAACCAGTTCCAATTATTATATGCACCATGATCTCCCCTAGGGATCATCCGTACACTCTGGCTCCTGTGCCACACCGCAGGTAACGACTAAGCGTGTGACACCTAAATGAGCGATGCCCAGTTCTCGCGCCCAGCGCGTACCTGGACCAGGCCATCCTCTAGTTCCTTTCACTCTAGGGACCACGGAGTCGACACGATAGCGTTACCATTTCGTGTGATCCGGTCATCGCCCAGTGACAACCCAGGAGATGTCACATAGTATTATCCACTCTCGAGTGACCAGAGGAGCTCCACCGAGATAATACCCCATCCCGGCTTGGGGTCATCATACACACACACTTGAAAATCTATTTATGCAAATAAAACCAGCTTTTCTAAAATTAATAAAATGCACACGAGTGCACCATGCAATGCACACCTCAAGATACAAATCATCCAACCAAACACAAAAACAACAAAACCAAGCAACTCCGTCCTCAATTTATCCGACCCCTGAACTCCTCGAACTTAGTCCGGATTCAACCAACCAGTCAAAGAATTAATTGTAAGAGCAAAAATATATTTAAATCTAAAATAGGGTTTGGAAAATACTTACAGTGCTATAAGGTATTTTTCAAAGGATCACGACATTACAAACGGCGAAGAAAAAGCAACGTAACAGTGTATTTTACACTGTGGTCGTGGGTTGTAAAATACCCACTTTCGAACGGGGACAAACCAAGACTTGGAATTGATAAGGAATGGTCTAGAGATGTTTATAAAGCTAAAGGAAGTGAGTTTTGGCCCTGGGTGGTGGTGGAAATGGCGGTAGAAGCGAAAAAAGAGCAAATCAGAGTTGAGCTCATGGGAGTTGCTCCGGCAACGGATTGGGACCGAAAATGGGTGGGTTAGGATGGCAAGAGGTAGGGGATGAAGTGGTGAAGAGATGGTGGCCAGAGGTGGAGTGACAGCGCCAAAAATGCCTAAAAACGCTGCGGCTTAGATGGGCTCTAGGGGGTTAACGGGGGCACAGATGGGGCTGATTTTTGGTGGGGAGGTACACCGGCCGGAGGGGAGCTAACCGGTGGGGGTGGTGCCTGCCACGTTGCCGGCGAGCGGCAGGTCTGGGCTGGAGAGTTGGACGGCGATGGAGAGAGGGAGAGAAGGTGTGCTACGTGCGGGAGGAAGAAGAAGAAAGAAGAAAGAAAAGAAGAAAAAAAGAAAAGAAGGAAAGGAAAAAGAAAAGGAAAAGAGAAAAAGAAAAAGAGAAAAGAAAAACAAAAGATGGGGGAAAAGAAATGAGGTCCAATCCTCACCTCCGAAGTCCAAAAACTGATTCGACGAAAACAAATTTAAAAACCATAAACAACTAAAATAAGTTAAACACCACATCAAACTAAAATAAAACCAATTAAAATATAATAATTTTAAATAAAAGAACCAATATATTAATTAAATTAAAAAAACTCCTTTAGTGAAAATACACGTAAAAATGGGGTATTACACTTCTCAGACTATAGAAAACATGTTAGTGTAAAAACATATTTAAATCCCAAGAAAATCCTTTGGAAAATTACTTACAATGATGGAAGGAAATTTTGGAAGACCAAGGGTGACACCAAAAGTGGTGGACCAACTTTTGAAGGGGAGCTAAGGGAGACTTGGGCTGGCCATGGAGGGGCTTATGAAAGTTGGTGGAGTTGATGGTGGTGGCCGGAGGCCGTGGGTGGCAATACACAGAGGAGATCGGGCAAGAAAAAAATGGGGAGAGAGAGAGAGAGAGAGAGAGAGAGAGAGAGAGAGAGAGAGAGAGGCTTGAGTGGGAGAGGTTGCTGGTGGAGGTGATGATGAGGTGGGCGGTGAGGTCCGTTGGCACATAACAGCAGGGCTAGAGATGAAGAGACGCATGGGACGGAGGAGAAGAGGAGAAGTCGCGTGGGCTGGAGGGAGAAAAAGGGAAGAGGAAAAAGAAAAAGAGGAAAAGGGAAGAAAAGGAGAAGAAAAGGGAAAAATAAAATTGAGAAAAAGAAAAAAGGAAAGAAATTAGATCCAGTTCCTACATCTCGAGGTCTTAAAACTGATCCAACGAAAAGGATTTAAAACGATAATTTAAATTTAAAAAAATTACAGTAACTAAGTAAAATAACATAGTAAAATCCAACAATAAAATAGTTTAAAATAAAGGGCAAATAAATATTAGAGAAAAAATATCAACAAGAAGAGGCTCATTAAAATAATTTACACAACTTAGGCAATAATAACGATAAAATACCATAACAATAATAATAACGACCATTTCAAATTAAAGGAGCCCATAAAATAATTAGTAAAATAACTAATTAAAAACACAAGGAAATGAGGGATGTCACAACCTTCCCCCCTTAAATGAAATTTCATCCTTGAAATTGGCAAGGTCAAATATTAACACCAAGGCAAGGTACAAGATACAACTTAGAAGACATTTGAGAAAACATACCATCAATGATGCCCAAACAAATATAGGTACTGCTCTCTCATGTCTACTCCTATAGGCGATTCCATCATACTTGCACTAGTCTCCCAAGGGCACATCACATCTAGTACTTCTAGGGCGGCCATGTAATCCAATCCCCATTTCCACAAGAACCTTAATACAACACCCAATGAATCCCAATGATTAATAGCTTCATACGATAAATTGTGCAACCTCAATCAACTCCTATGCTATAACTTCCAAACCTTTATTGTATTCTACACTTTGGTAACCCATTAGCCGATTCTCAAGTTAACCATCAGTAAACATAATTTGTACAACCGAATGATTAATCTCCAACAGTAAACATCGTCTCAAGATTTCAAGTCACCACTAATTCCTCGAGATCAGCACAAATTTTGAACCCCTAACTATATCACAAAATATCACGCTCCTGTTGCGCACTCCTATAATTCACCAAAATGCATAAAATTATATCTTCATAAATTAACACCATTGAGTACAAGCTAGCTCAACACCTACTAACAAGAAAACTCTTACCACATTTTTTGGTAGAAAATATTCTCTCCCCAAAAAATATTCTCTCCCCCAAAACCATGAATTATCACACTTATTCCTTAGTTGGCTCTCGTTGCCTTAATCACAATCAATATTCTGCAAAATACATCCATGATCGTAAATAGAAAATCAATACCAATCAACCTCAACATCCCAAATTGAAAACAAATAACATGATCTCACAAATACACACGTCTCATCTAAGGTAAAGAACATACCCAAAAAGGCTCAATCCCATCCCCGGTAACCAATAAAAGAGGCTATAAACTTCTACCCGACAACATACACTTAAAAGTTCATCACCTCAATTTTAAGTATCATCTAATCTGGTGGTGACTAAACCCAATACCAACCACTAGGGGCGTAACCAGTCTAGTCCAGTCCAATTTTGGACAAAATTTAGGACGGAACATGTATGCACCGGTTTTACATTTTTCAAAATCGATTATGCACCGATTATCCTAAAAAATCGATATTCTGTTTTTAACAGTTTTCAATCTGGTTTGGTCCCGTTTTCCAGTTTGATATGCTATATTATATACTATATAATATATATAATATAGTATATTATAGTACATAATGCTATAGGGATAATATATTGTAGTATATTATAATATATATTATAATTGTATTATAGACTATAGTGATATAAGATTTCAAAATTTAATATTATATTAATTAGTAATTTATCATATAATATAAAACTATTTTATATATAATTATATATTACATATAAAATTATATACAATATAAAAAATTAAAATATATATATGAATTGGTCCAATCCAGTCTGGTTCAGTTTTAGAAAAATAAAAACTTGAGCCAAACTGATTTTGGCTGATTTTAAGAAAAATAAAATCGGTACCGGACTGGAGCAAACTCACTGGTTCAGTCCTGTCCGATCCTGTTTACTAGGTCACTGATTTTTTTTTTACACCCTTACCAACCACCATTGAATTCACCAAAACATTGTTGAAACTTTCTTGGTAACTCACCCACCTGCTTCTACTCTATACCTAACTTGGTCACATTCTATCATCACATGAATCATTCCCACAATCGGCTCCATTTATATCCTAAAATTAGCAAACATCTATTGCTTAATGTTTTGTCCAATAATAACCTTAAATCCACTAAGAATCCATTCCCAAAAGTTTGCAGGACATATAGCCTCAAAATTTAAATTTCTATGTGACCTTAAGTCACAACTAATTCTTGAAGATGATCAAGACCATTACTGCCAACCATCACTTCATTAAGTATCTCGCTTCAACTGTACACTCTGATCAACTCACCAAAAACCTAAGGCTAAGATCTCTTGAATTTAATACTATCATATAAAATCCACTTCAACACCTACCAAAACCACTTTTTCCAAAAAATAAAAAATGAAACAAGGACCTATACTCTCCGAAATCCATACACACTCACAACTATTACTCATCAATTTCATGCATCCTTGGCCAAAACCAATACTCCTCCAAACATACAAGTGATCCATTACTACAATCTCCATCATTTGGACCTATATTCTCAAAATCAACAAGAATCATTTCCTGAATCCGCACCATCTATTATCTTTAAATCTGATATGGATCAAATCCTAAAACCTGGCACTATAACCTCGAGCTAATAACAATCATTTTCTGAAATAGATCAATATCTTCAATCTGCAAAAGAAATGTGACGCCCCCTACTCCCATGTATGGAAATGCAGAAATCGTGATATCGGGATGATGATAACATGGGTCATGCACCCCATTGACGAGTACTAAGTGTGTATATATGCAAAAAGTGTACAAGTTTATAGACATAGGAGATTTTCAATCTCACGATTAAACTCAAGTGTACAATTCCCTAATCTTCTCACAATTAAAGCCAGGTGATTAAAGTCCCTAATCAGAGTTATTAATATATTGAGCGTGATCAAAGTAGGCACAATCAAAAATAGAGATGTTGGCATCGACATTGATAACGAGTATTTTTCATCAACAAACCAGAAAAGGAGAAGGATCCCCCCTAATGCACTGAGGTGGCATTGGGCTCGGGACAATGGTGTGTGGGCCCTGGAATGCTGGGTTTGGATGAGGCTAAGTGGGCCCTTGGCTGATCTGGTGTGGCTATACAGAGTCCATGCGCATGGCCATGGTGGTGAACAGTAGATAAATGCAGGAAAAATAGAGAGAGATAGACACACAGATTTACATAGTTCGGCATTGCACCTACGTCCACGGGGGCTTGGGGTGGGGAGAATTGACTATAATAAGCTTGATTTATAGTTTCTCATTCTCAATGTACAATAGATTTCATAGATCACTCTTTCCAGTCTGAACATTATTGCAGGATCCTGTGTCTAGAGGTTGAAGAAGCCTTCCCTAGAAGGCTTACAAGGAGTCTCCTAAAGAGTCCATCCGAAAGTCCCCCAAGTCGTCTATGCCCTCCCCTTTTATCACTTTATTTCCTTTCCTTTATGTCACATCACCTCTCCTCATGTCTTTTCCTTATTTCCCTCTAAGTAGCTTGACATTGCTCTACTTCCTTTCTTTCCTCTTCCTATTTTCCCTTATTTTTTCCTTATTTTGTCCTTTAGTGAAGCCTCCCTTTGGTGGGCTTAGACTTTGAGAGCCAATCTAAATTGCTCTTTATTTTAAATTATTTTACTGTTAGATTTTATTATTTTATTTTACTTAGTCACTGTGTTTAAATTATTTGATTTAAATTACCATTTTGAAATCTTTTCCATTGGATTAGTTTTAAGACCCCAAGATGAAAGGCTTAGATTAAATACCCAAGCTCCTAGCTTTTTCCCCTTCACTTTCTCTTTTTCCCTCTCCCTCCTTCCTTCTTCAACTCACATGTGCAACCCTTCTCCCCCTAGCTAATTCAATCTCTCAGCTCACCAGCCTCACTGCGAGCCACCCAGTGTCACTACCAGCTACCAGCACCTCCCTTCACTCCAGTGACCACCTACCTGACAGACCCAAGCCAGAAGCCTCTCTCTCTCTCTCTCTCTCTCTCTCTCTCTCTCTCTCTCTCTCTCTCTCTCTCTCTCCCTCTCTCTCTCTCTCCCTCTCTCTCTCTCTCTCTCTCTCTCTCTCTCTCTCTCTCTCCCCTCTTGCAGTAGTCTAACTCAAAATGGGTTTCATCCATGGGTTCTTGTAACGCCCGTCCTTTACAAAATGCTTTTAATAATAGAAATGGATGGGAATTATGGTTCCTTTCGAAAATTTTCTTTCCTTTCGTGCCAAGATACAAAAGACTCCATGTTTTATAAATAAAACTTGTTTTCTTAATTTTTTTTTTTTTTTGAAAAGATAGGTTACTTTCATTACTTTAACCGAAACCTTACAACATATCCAAGCTTACAACTTGTTGAATACAAGAGGGAACCTCTTCAAAAGCAAATACATCCGTACTAAGGGATAATGCATTCTGTGCTAAACCATGGGCTGCTTTGTTGCCTCCCCTTCTTGTGTGAACAGCCCGCCACTTTGCAAAATTGTTCAACAGCACCCTTGCTTCCCCGATCATAAGGCCTCCACAGCTCCAATCTTTCCATGGTTCACTTAGTAGCTTCACCACCTGCAAGGCATCACCCTCAAGTATAAACTGGTTCATCCCAATATCCCTGCAGAACCTTACACACATCAACATTGCAAATGCTTCACCACTGAAAGCCTCCAGCTTCAATTGTCTTTGAGCTTGAATAGTAGCCATCACCTGACCATCACTGTTTCTGATTATGCCCCCTATGCCGACCCGACCCTTTGCCTCACTTATAGCTACATCCCAATTCAATTTATACCAGCCTATTGGGGGTCTAATCCATCTACCACTGATCTGGTCCTTGGTTCTCTGCAGACCACCTTCCTGCTGTTTCTGAACACTCTGGAACAACTCAAGCTCTATCCTGGCTTTACTGAGTATTTGATTCGGGTCCATGAAACCTTTGCCAAAAATGAAATCATTTCTTCTGGCCCATATTAACCTTGCAATCACTGCCACTTCCCCGAGGCTGCTCTCCTGCAAATACTTACTCAAATGATCCCAAACCTCTTTGAAAGATGAACAAAGGATACTCATTTTTTGGATTTGCCTACTGCCTTGGCTCCATATGTCTTTGGCAGCCCCACAGCTCCACAGAGCATGTTCTGAAGACTCAGGTTCCATTAGACAGATAGGACACCTGCCATCATCCACTATCTTCCTCCTCATCAGGTTAACCATTGTTGGCAAAGCTTTATTGCAAGCTCTCCACATGAAGCTTCTTACTGCACTAGGAACTGGAAGTTTCCAAATTCCTTTCCAAAAACCGTCTTCCATCTTATCATTGGACGTTTCTCCTGTGGTTCTTGTTTGCATAGTCCTGTGCAGGAAGTATGCACTTCTAACAGAGAAGAGGCTATTTTTGGTGTAGTGCCAGACCAGTTGATCTTCTCTATCCCCCAAGCTAGTTGGAATCGATCTGATTATGTCAACTTCTTGATCTGAGAAGAGCCTGGCCAGAAGTGGTACATTCCAACTTCTCGAGTCTTCATCGATTAATTCTGACACCATAACCTGAGTTGCATGATCCCCTCTGTTGGATTGAATTCTGAGTGTGTGGGCCTTTGGGATCCACTTGTCCTCCCAGATTCTAACCTTTCTACCATTTCCAATCCTCCAAACTAGCCCTTCTTTCAGAACCTCAACCCCACTCAAGATACTTCTCCACACATAGGATGGCCTGTAACCCAGTTTAGCATCTAAGAACTCCTCATTAGGGAAGTACTTCTGTTTTAGGATTTGAGCAGGCAGGGAGTGGGGTGACTGAAGAATCCTCCACCCTTGTTTGGCCAGCATGGCTGCATTAAAGCTTTTGAAATCTCTGAAACCCAAGCCCCCTTTGTTTTTACCTTGGCTTAGCTTATCCCATTTTATCCATTGCATTTTGGTGTGATCCTCATTAAAGCCCCACCAGAATTTCTTCATAAGCTTGTTGATCCTGTTTGAGATGGACATAGGAAGGAGGAATATGCCCATAGCATAGGTTGGAATAGCTTGGAGCACAGCCTTGAGGAGGACTTCTTTTCCTGCAGCCGAAAGCCACTTGGTCTTCCAATTTGAGATCCTGGACCAAATTCTGTCTAGTAAAGAATGGAATGCAGCAACTTTTGATCTACCAAGTAGGGTTGGTAGACCTAAGTACTTCTCAAAAGAGCCCGAGGACTTGATCCCAGAAATCTGCAGGATGTTTCTTTGAATGTCCTTGGGTGTGTTCCAACTGAAGAAGATGGAAGTTTTCTCCTTGTTAAGCATCTGTCCTGAGGCCATTTCGTATGTTTCCAGAATGTGAAGCATTCTACACCATTCTAGTGAGTTTGCCTTGCAGAAGAGGAGACTATCATCTGCAAAGAACAGATGATTCACCCGGGTATGGCCAACACCAATAGGGATGCTAGTTAGGCTCCCCTTCATTTCAGCTTGATGCAACAGATTAGATAGAGCCTCCGCACAAATGATGAATAGATAAGGGGATAGGGGGTCCCCTTGTCTGATTCCTCTTGTTGGAGTGAAAAAGGATCCTGCCTCTCTATTAACCAAGATGGAATAGGTGACTGAAGTGACACAATTCATGATAAGAGAGGTCCATTGAGGTGCAAAACCCAGCCTTTCCATCACAGCCTCTAGGAAACTCCACTCCACTCTATCATAGGCCTTACTCATATCAAGCTTTAGGGCCATGAAACCTTCTTTGCCTTTGATTTTGGAGCTCATTGTATGGAGGGTCTCGTAGGCTGCAATCACATTATCTGTTATGAGTCTTCCTGGAACAAAAGCACTTTGGTTCATGGAGATGATGTCAGGCAGAACAAGCTTCAACCTATTAGCCAGAACCTTAGCTACAATCTTATAGCTCACATTACACAAACTGATTGGTCGAAAGTCAGAAACTGTTTTGGGATCCTTAACCTTAGGAATCAGTGTAATAAAAGTATCATTAACCCCTTTTAGGGAGCCTCCTTGATTTAGGATATTAAGGACAAAGTTACTCATCTCCTTACCAATGTTGTCCCAATGGTTTTGATAGAAATGGGCTGGGAACCCATCAGGTCCTGGAGATCCGAGGGGGTTCATATGTGAGACAGCATCATAGACCTCCTTCTCAGTGAATTTGAGTAAGAGTTTCTCGTTCATTGTATTAGTAACTCTTTTGTCCATGCCTTGGAGGCATACATTAAGGCCAGAGGGATAGGAGGTAGAAAAAAGCTGTGTATAAAAATTAGAGAAAATACCAGCTATTTGGTCTGGTTTGTTGTGGATTTCCCCCTGCTGGTCCATGATCTGCCTGATTTCATTAGTTTTTCTTCTCTGATTGGCATGCATATGGTAGAATCGAGTGTTCCTGTCCCCATCCTTCAACCAATGTTGTTTTGCCCGCTGCCTCCACCTTAGCTCTTCTTCTTCCAGGTGTTGTTCCACTTCCTTCTGTAGTGCTTTGATTACATGGACCTGGTCACCAGTTTCCTCTTCTTGAAAGGCTGCAATTCTGTTCATTTTCAGCTTGATGGTGGATTTTGCTTCTCTCTGTCTACATGAGTTCCACTGTTTTAGATCTTGTGCACATTTGGTCAGCTTGGATCTCAACATGGAGCTTGCATGTTCCCCCACCATTCCCCATGACCAAGCCTTCTTAACAACCTCATGGCACTCTTTGGAGAGGGTCCAGGCTGCTTCATAACGAAAAATGGCCTGTCTGTACCTCCTTACCGATAGAGGTCCTTCCCATTGGAGATTAAGTGGAGCATGGTCAGACTTCATTGCTGTTAAAACCTGGCATATGGCATTTGGGAACCTTGTCTTCCACTCAACATTTGCTAGTGCTCTGTCTAGCTTTTCCTTAATGAAGCCTCTTCCACTCCTATTATTGGACCATGTGAACCTGTTTCCTTTGGTGGGGATTGAATCCAATAAATAGAACTCAATGGCTTCCCAAAAATCCTCCATTTGTTTATAGGGTCTAGGTACTGCCCCTATTTTCTCTTTTTGACATAGAATTTCATTAAAGTCACCTATGCACAGCCATGGAGTTCCACAAGAAGGCTTTAGGGCCCCAAGTAAATTCCAACTAATTTTCCTTTGGGATGTGACAGGATGGCCATAAAAGCCCGTAAGCATCCAAGGAACATTGTGCCTTTTATCAGTTACCATCACACTGATATGCCATCTAGTAAAGTTTATCAATTGGACTTCAAGGCTGTTTTTCCACATCATAGCTAACCCCCCACTACTTCCCACGTTGTCAACTACTAGGCAATTATCAAACTTAATCAGCTGTTTAACAGCTTCAACTTTGGACCTTGAGCACTTGGTTTCTAGTAAGAAAACCAAACTTGGGAGCTTATCCTTAATCAACATATTAAGGATTCTAACTGCCCGAGGGTTCCCAAGCCCTCGGCAGTTCCAGCTTAAAAGATTCATGGGAATGGGTAGGGCTGAACATCAGCCTCTGCCATATCAATGGAAGTTTCATCTTCTAATGCTAGTCCAAGCTTACCTCTTTTCCTTGTCGATGGTTTGTTCACTGCCTTCCTTTTCCCCTTCCTTCCTGCGCTTTGGTCAGTTCCTCCATTGTTGTTTCCTGCTTCATTTTCCTGAGTTAGCTGGTCGGGAACTGTAGTTGAGAAGGGTTGCCGTGCTTTTCTCTTCCAGGTTCTACTTTGACTGGCCAAGGGTATGTTCACATCCACTTCCTTCAGCACGTGTATGTTCTTACCAGCCTCCTTTGTTGACTTCCTTGCTCCATCCTTGGGTGTCCCTACATCAGGAGTAGGGGTCCAGTTTTCCTTTTGTGTTGCAACTGTACTTGATAACCCTCCTTTCTATGTTGGTCTTGTATAGTTGCACGAGCCTTTTAGATTAGCTTCTTCTATCTTGTCCTTAGCTAGTGCCTCAGCGTAGGTCATGGCCAGCCCTGCTTGAGTACCTATGCATCCCTCCTCACCCCGAGTAGGTAACCTATCAAGCTGAAGGCCCTGGGAGTCCACCACCACGTCAGGGGTGGTTGAAACCTGCTCAGCCTGTTCCCACTGCCTTGCCACATCATCATCGTCTTCCTTGTGGTTTGAAGAGTGTGCCTGCTGGTGTGTTGGCTTGCCCTTGCTGTTCTTCCATTCCTTTGCTGGATCCCTCTGGAAGGAGGCCCGTAACCAAGCACCATACTGGACACTATTATTTCCATGAATGGACCTATTCACAGCAGGCTCCTTGCACCCAGTTGAACCATGCTTTATAACACCACAACTAAAACAGAAAGAGGGGAGACGTTCATACTGGAACGAGATCCATACTTGCTTTCCATTTATAGAACACAACACCCCCCTCATAATGGGTTGGGTGATATTAATAGATATTCTTACACGAAGATAGGGTCCCCATCCAAGACCTTCCTCGTCCACATCCACCTCCATCACATCCCCCACTTTGGAGCCAATCTGTTGAGCAAAGTCTCTAGTCATCCCTCCCAAGGGGAGGTTATGCATTTGTACCCACATAACTTCCTTCTCAAAGTGCATTCCTTTCGTTGTTATCAAGCCTTCGTACTCCTTAATACATACTAAACTGCGGTCAAAAGTCCAGGGTCTACCCTTCTTAACCCTCTCCAAGTCTTGAGCCTCATGGAATTCAAACAGGAACATGTTATCTCCCATAACTCTGAAGTGTACCTCCCCTTTTGGCCTCCAGAGCTTCAGCATGGTTGTTTTGAAAGCATCTTGATTTACCAGTTTATCCATGACTAGTAGCCCCATTAAGCACCTCCTACCCCTCATGGAGGCCACACCGTCCATGCTGAGTTCCACTTGAATCTCCTGCTGTTCAGCTTCCGTCAGCTTGAGTTTGTGCCATTGTTCAAGGATGGCTTCTGTCATCTCTCCCTTCTGCTCAGCCTTCCACCTCCTCTGTACCACTATTTCCTTACAGACAACCTTGCCTAAAGCAAGACAGCACCTTCTCAGCGAGAGCTAGAAGGACCCGACAAGAAATGGAATTTGAAGTATACTTGTTTTCTTAATTAAAAGTTATAGTAAAAACCAATAAATTTCATAATTAAAGTCTCTCGTACAAAATAATATGCCTAGGCTTTTGTCCTCTTCCTCTTGGGCTGTGCCCATCTTGACACGTCATGCTCATCTTGTCCCTGGGAGGGCACACATAAAAACTAAAATGAGTTGATGACTCGTAAAACATTACTTCATACAGTTAACATATATAAACATAGGTTTTCAGTTATGCATTCATCACTCCATACATATCATATAATTATCATGCATAAACATGCAATTCATTTTAAAAATGTTGCAAGGTGTGGTTTTTCTTTAAAAACGTTTTCTTTCTTAAAATAGCTCCCCATACCTCGCTTCCTTCATTTCTTAAAGAATCTGTTCATGCATACATCTTTTCTTTCCTTATATACATTCATGCATAAATCTTTTCGTATGTACATGCATTCTTTCTTAACATGCATACATTCTTTCTCATTGCTTTCATTAGCCATTGCACACTATTGTGCCTCATGAGTTGGCGTTAGTGGTCTTTTGGACCTGATTCCACCTGTGGCCACGGGTTGAAAATCCATTATGTTAGGGTGCAGCATTGGGTGCACTGCCAATACTACTTACTCGGCATTGCAATATGGCCAGTCCAGTCCTTTGGTACCTTTTCCATTCCATTCATATGGCCATTAAGTATATTCATACATCATGCATTCAGTCCATTCATCCCTTTTCAGTTGTTTCATTCCTTTATAGTCCATTCAGTCATTTACAGTTCTTTCATTCAGTTCTTTACAGTTCTTATAGTTCTTTCATTCATAAAAGTCATTTTAAAAGCATTGGACATTTTAGAAAAGGGTTTTCTTTCGTGGCGTTGTTTTAAAAACATCAATTAATGCATCTTTTAAAGCTTCAGTTTGTTTCATTTCGTGAACATATATACAATATGTACCGCGTATAGCATCCATCCACATGCATACACTTACATACTTTGAGTCTGTGAAAAGGGGTTGCCAACTTATGCTTAGTTTTCTTTCTTAAAAAGTCTTTTGCATCAATTCGTAAAGCAATTTAAAGAAAAAGTGCTTCATTTTCCTTCTCATTTATTTAATAAAACTCTAGAAGAATATGAACGCAATACTTACCTAGACTTCATGCCATACTTATTTCATGCAGTCCATTCGTGTGCATGTTAAATGGCAACTAACATGCATACACATAACCTCACATCATTCTCTATCTAATGCATAAGCAACTATACTAGAAATAGAACTATGCTTCACTTGGAACACTCTTCATCTATCCCCAAGCTCTTACATGCCATTTACTATGCTAAAACCTTCGAAGTCTTATTCCTTAAAGTGAATCTTTGTGATTCACCTAAGGGTTAAGACACTAAGACCTTCGTCTTACTCTTCTATCAGCCACATGTCGTTGCATGACTCAGACTGACTAAGTCATGCATCCCAATCCTAGACAACTTACCCATTACTAACTTCATGTATCCTAGTCCATACTCAATAGTCATTCTCATCCATGCATGCCACATGACTTTAAGCCAACGTTGAGGCTTAACATCATGCAGATTACCCATTACATACGGTAAACCTATTTAACACACGTGTCTCGCTAGAGGCACATGTATTTTATCCCTCTTATCACCTAAGATCAACTTATAGTCCAATGAACATCTGCTTGTATAAACAAGCTCCATACCCCGATACCAACTTGTTCAGACTTGATCGATAGGACTCTACCTACTTCTCGGCCTTGTGCAAGAGGACTGCATCCACAAATGTACCTCTGTCACATCACGTAGCTCGAGACAAATCCTGAGTTACGGCATGATGCCGATCATGCTTCTGCTACACTACTTTAATACTTTTTCACCACTTAACACATATTCTCAGGCATAAGTCAACCACAAGGTGACACCTATCACCTCGGACTACAGGCCACGTCACAACTAATTTGGGACACTGTTACACAGTTTCTGATGCTACACAATACACTCTACGCTTCTCAACTATGCAACGACCCTTTTATATGCTACACTCCTAACGGTGCATCGCTACACAATATAGAGTACACGCCACGTGTACTCTCCTCACTCTACACCACACGTCACTACAATGAACGTCACACGGTGCGTCGCTGCACTACATGGAGTATATGCCACATCATAACTATGGCAAACACTTCACGCCTAAACCTCACAACACAGTCCACAACACTACATGATTATGTCCAACATTTCATTACATAGCCACACTTCACAGCTAACTCCACAATTACTAACAACACAATCCATAGTCCAACCAACCAACTAATAGTAATCTAAATAAAGAGGGATGGAAGGTTATACCATTGACAGGATAACCTATGCGTCGCTTGCTACCCGTCACAATCAAGACGTTAGAGGAGTCGTACATGGTAGTTAACACCACGTACAATAGCTTTCCACCATGTAAAGTGGCTGTTTGGGCTTTGGGATAGCTAGACGTGGTCTTGGAAAGGCTTAAGTTGGCTTCATGGTGGTCTGAGGTGGCAGAGCAAGGTGGCATCACGCCATGAATAGTGTATCCAAGGGTATGAGAGTGCATGAGATAGGTGGGGACCATGGAATTTCGTGGTGAGCTAGGGGGAGGAAGAGAGAGGCTGGTGGAAGTTCTTGGTGGCAAGAGAGGTGGAGCACGGTGGCACTAGGGCCATCGGTGGTAGATCTAAGCCAACAAAGACCCATTTTGGGTACAGAGAGAGAGGCTCGTGGAGGAGATGCGACTCACACAAAAATGAGTAGCACTAAAGCTATCCCAAGTGCAGGAGGATGTCGTGTAATAATTAGGAATAAATTTCTAGATCGTCTCCTCAGGGAAAGTTACTTAAAAATTAAACTCGTTGAAAAGTGTGAAAAACTTCACAAAGAGAAAATAAAATGATGGTATGTGCAATGGATGGAAAAAGGTACTAGTCATGGACTAGATTCATGTTTTTAGATTTTGATTGCTGGATTGGAATGTAAAGGACTAATAGATTAAACTCAGAAATTAATAAAACTAAATTAAGAATTAAACTAAATTAGGAAGTAATTGACAAAACATGCACTGAAAATTGAAAAGCCCCAAATCAACGTTCTAGGGTTCATCATTATATTCAAATCACAAATTCTCAAATTAAACCACCGTAATTGTAATCACTATTAAAATGAAAGGTTAACGAAATGATAAAAATAAATAACATGAATTAAATGAATAAC